>NC_041387.1:627368996-627370902 GCF_002162155.2 Triticum dicoccoides
GTCCTACGCAGGTGAGTTAGGATGCACTTGATCTCAGAAAGGTATCTATCCTTCTAACCAGAGGAGTGCTTCAAACTAACAACAATACATAATATCCAACAAAAAAGGGTCATGCTACAGCAGCAGGACACATGGCTCAGTCTAGATATCAGTACGAATCAAATTGTGCATATTTGCTGTTGGCATGAACCACATCGCCGCATGTCGATTTTGCAAAAGCAATCCCTCACATGGAAGCTTGATGCCTTTCACACACTGAAGATTATCTGGCAACAAGCTGTGTCGACGAATCTCTGGATATGGTGATTCATGAAACCCATGGTATGATGTGTAAACACAGTTCCCCCTGGCAAATGGAAGTTGTATAGCACGGTAATCGTCCCCGGTGATATGATCGATGATTGGTTGGATGATCAGATAATTGAGCCCGAGGAACATGGAGTGGTTGTCGAGGCTATAGACCCGCCTCCAGTTGAATACGCCTGGCCCAACAGAGCTGGGATCTTTCTCGAACACAAAGCAGACATAGCCATCAATGTCACAAACGCCCCAGGCATTATACTGCATGTGGTTTGATGAAATGGTTTGGTCAATTTGGTACGTGCAACTGAGCATCAAATGACCGTTGTCAGCTGAACGAGCGATAAACCACCACGCATTGGCCGGTATGATTCCAGGTCCTGGAATCATGAAGGCCAGCGCATTTGCATCTGCTGCAGCAATTCAAATTGGAGACCAAAAGGACAAAAATAAACAATCATGTTCAGAGTATGTGTGGAATTAAGATTATTATAACAGTGACACATATCATAGACAAAGAATTGCAATGCCATGGTCATAATCATACCCCAAGTTAAAAAAATAAGCCAATGGCTTTCATATTCTAGCAATATATCATGGTTCAAACATCATGTAACAATGAGAGGAACACAGATATGACAGGGCCTACTCATATTCTACCATAGCACTTACTACAGTTATCATATCAACTCTAAGCAATAACATGCGTTGTTATAAAAATCTTGGACCTCATAATATCTATTCTAACAATCATTAGATGCCAATTGTTCTCATATCAACTCTAACAATAACATGTGTGGTCATAAAAATCTCGGAAATGAGAGGAACGTATAGGAATGATGTGGTTATAGACATACTATATATTCTAAATTTGTAACAATGAACAGGCAGTCATATTCTAAGGTAAAGATCAGATGAGATAGAACAATTACACGATGATAGATTCCACCAGTATAGGGAACCAATCTGTGCGTTAACCGCATAAATGATGCCATCATGCACTATAGCATCAGACAAAAATGTTGGGTGAAGAGGATCGACGATGAGTCATAACCATGTATGGCGACCGGATTCCAGATAGACTAATCCCATGTTGAACACGACAATGAGCTTGTAATCCATGTAGTCTTGTGATGATGTGGGCACTTCGCAGATTACAACTTTCAGCAAACATAGGTCGAGCCAAAAGCTCAACGCGTCTTGTGCGGAGTAGGCAGGAGTGTCCGGCGGGCCGCGAGGCTCGATGGCGGCGGTATCCAATGATGGAACGGTGATCTCTTGCTGGGTGTAGATATCCACGAGACGCCACGGACTACCAGATTGGTGGATGAGGACGATCTAGTTGGCCTTCATGCCTGCCAAGTAGTGGCCGCGCATGAAGGACATGTGGATGGGTAGTGGTAGCATGTCGAGGGGCACCACAACAACCTCCATAGGATCGTCAAGTCAGTGTCTGGGCCACCTACAAGGATCGGGCATCAGCAAGCAGGGTGTCTTGAAAAGAGCCGGTCGGTTGCAGACGAGTAGGCGGTACAAAGACACCGAGCATGCGGCCAGACAGACGGTGCTGAGCAGGTCCATACAATTACAGATCTGCTCCAAGAGA
>NC_041387.1:627371273-627377804 GCF_002162155.2 Triticum dicoccoides
GTGACTGGGGTTTTCGGTGCCTGCGAGCCAGCAGGGAAGTGGATTCGGGCGAGCGAGCAAAGAAGATGGCATGTGTGGCCGAGTAGTGAGCGGGGGGATATAGTACGCATGAGCTACCAAGGAAGATGGCGCAGGCGGGCGAGCAGTGAGCGGGGGGAAATGGTGTGCGGCCGACAATGGGGAAGAGAGGAGGAAGAAGAAGAGAGGAGGAAGAAGAGTGAAAGATGGGGAAGAAAGTGCATTAAATCTCAATTCTACTAGTACTACTACCAGGATATACTGTCCTTCGGAGTGTAAATAGTTACGCCGATGACATGTGGGTCTACCTCAAGAGGGCCCATATGTCAGTTAATGGAGGAAAGAGGTGTGTAGTCGTATTTGCGAAAGGGTGCTGCACTGGCAAACATGATGGCAGTGCTGGGTAAGGCTGATTTAGTAACACCAACACGTTGGTTCAGCTTATTAATCAAGTGCCCCATCTGATGCAGTGTGTATTGTCACTTCACTATGAAGACTAGTTGAATAGTTCTCTCTGATCGAGATGGGGAATAATGGATTGTGAAGACTTCCTATCTACAGTATCCCTATGCCTGTATGCTCGGGCCGCTCCCAATGCTCCGCCTTGTACATGTGCTAAGGCTGCCATGTAGGCAAAAAGTCTGATGTGGCAAGGTAATTAAGAGGAGAGATAAGTGTGGTGACCCCAGTACTAAGCGCGAGAACCTAGACAAAAGACTTAAATGGAATAATCCCACCAATGCATGAAGAACTTTAGTTACAAAATCATTAAATAAAGGATGCTTAGCAGCAACAAGTTAAGCACCTCTACATGTAAGCATTGGGAGCTTTAGTTGCTAAAGTTTTTAATGTGCTTAGCACCCCATGTAAGCATCGATGCATCCTGTCCAACAAGATGAAACATTGGCCAAGGCACCCAACACCAATAATGTAGGAGTACTAGTACTACCTCCTTTCCGGTTTATAGGGCTCAATTCAAAAATCTCATCAACCAAGGTAGATAATGAGTGGTGGAATAATTTTTGTATTTTGCAAAAGCACTCAATTAATGCACTCGTTTTCCTCAGAAAATTATGTTTATCAATGAATTAATTTTGTGTCAAACTTTGACCATCTATCCCCTCCATCCAGGTGAGTCATCTTTGGTTGTGCACCGTGACCAAGGAGGGGAAAACAAGAGAACTTAATGTTTATTTGCTACTCTCTGTGTTCCTAAATATTGTCTTTTTAGACATTGAAATGGAATACAACACACAGATGTATGTAGACATATTTTAGAGTGTAGATTCACTCATTTTGCTCCGTACGTAGTCACTTGCTGAAATCTCTAGACAGACAAATACTCTGTGGGAACAGAGGGAGGCTTTTACTCCGTATTTGGGAACAGAGGGAGTATCACAATATGGAGGGAACAAAGGAAGCTTGAAATATGAACATGTCAATGGGAGGGAGTAAAAGCCTCATGCATGTATGCATGTATGCATGCAACATGCAACACTCACACGTACACATGGACGCACGCAACACTCATGCACCCATGCCGCACACAGCACGCGACGCAACACACACGCTCACGCTCAAGTGCTCAACCTACTCCCTACGTCCGTGAAAGACTCTACATTTAGAGATTTACACATTAACCAGGGCATAATTAACGCCCAAAAGTAGCAAATTTATGTGTGCATGCGACCATTGAGAGAAGAAGATTAAATGAAGGTTATTGCATGCTATAATTAAGGATAGACATGTAGCCTATAGCTAGAGCACAAGTTGGTGCGTTAGTCAATAATATTGATTTTAGATTAAAGGCTAAATGCATTGGAAGTGTAGATGTACACTCTTTGTTTTTTAGCCGATGTACACTCTTTGTTGGAAGACCGAGGGAATACACGTGCATGCACTCACATACACAGCCAGGGTGGTTCGCGCGCAAGGGTTGGACTCCTGTCACGCCTGCATAAAGTTTTGTTCGACTGATTACTTTGCTCTGCCAACTGACAGGTGGGACCCAGAAACCAGGTGACGATTTAACCAGTCAACAAAGTGCCACGTCGACTATGTGGCCGGTCAGAGGGTGCAATACGTTGCTCTATGATGAGCTAGTGATCATATAATCACCGCAAAACTATATATAGTGACCGTAAAGAGCGTATTGTTACATACATTAACAGCCAGTGTATTTTTCTCGTTTCAAATTAAGGCATATTTAACCGGAAAGGACTAGTACTTGTACTGCTTTGATGTGTCCCGTCAACTCGCCGAACGAGGAGAAGCTTGCTTACTACACCTCTCCCTCGCCCACGCGCGCGGTGGCTTGCTGGACGAGGAGAGGGTTTTGACTACAGTGCCCTCTCCCTCTCCCTCTGGCTCGCCCTCGCCCTCGCGGTGGACGTGCAATAGTTCAATCGGTGTCAGATTTCCAGAAGCATATTGTATTGTAGTATCATCATTGTTGGGCCTTCCTAAGAGGCGAAGAGCCAAGTGCAAGGTTCACACGAGTATGAACTGTTGAACCTCCCGAAGAGGCAAAGAGACAAGCGCAAGGTTTTATAGGATTTGTCGTCCTAGTAGGACTATTACAACTATAGCGAACGATGCTACCGTATAATGCTGCCACGTCACCTATATCCAAAGCTGTGCCACCTTTTTTCTCAATGAGCATGTTAGATCCCGTGCAACAACCACACAAGTTGCATGTACACATAACACATTTACTAGTAATAAATTCTAAAGGACAAATGCCACTATGCCACACATTCATTAGATAAATTTGTGCACGACTAGTCTACATATATTCACAGCGCTATCATTCACAATTTACCATACCCCACTTACACATTATAGATGGGCTACATGTCCTCCTCTAGGTTCCAGTCCCAGGTGTTCTTCATGGATGGCATGATCCATAGCGGTGGGCAAAGGGAATCATTGTCACAGCTTTCTAGTCTGGTTCCACACGATGGAGACTCATCCAAGCTGAAGTGACATAAATCAGGGATAGCGTGTCCCAGCATGTCGTTCATCTAGTGGTGCTCACTAAAGACACAACCATGCTTCATGAACGACAGGCCTTCGGTGTCATGCACGGAAGGTGGCATCCGCTTCACAATGGGGTAGCTGTCCCTAATGAAAAGCGAGTACTCTCCAGGAGTGTTCCTCGGCACCCACGTAGCATCACGGGGGCAAAACATTTGAGTTATTTGATACAGCAAGAGTAGGCTTTTCACTTCCATTTGTGGAGGTGTAATGGATCTCGTCGAACTTTGTTAGTAGTCCTTCTTTATAAATGAGATGAGGCAAAGCTTTTGCCTCCATTTCAAAAAAAATCACGTCAAGAGGAATTTCTTTTATAGAGACGATAATGGAGTGAAGTCCATGCGTGCAACGCCACAAGCTACGGAGTACTAGTAGAGTACTAGCACTGTATGTACAGAGCCATATGGCACAGTTCCCAATGCCGCGCCAGGATTTTCCGGCTCCCCAGGCTTAATTGGGAGGTGCTAGTTTAAATATGCTACTATCTGACGAGGAAGCTGCAAGCGAGGTGTGGCTAGGGCGAGCACACGAGCCACGAGATGATGGGAAGGAAAACCTGTTCACGTAGCTGGGCTATCCAGTGCACCCAGATTGTGGTGCGACACATCCGTTCGACATCAAAAGACAAACTACCCGTGTACAATATTGGCTCGCAGCGAAGTTACTATTTTAATAAAAGGCCGTTGTGTGTTCGGCCGGGATCGAACACACAAAACAAGGTATACACTCCCGTGACCACTAGTAGTACTCGTTGGAGTACAACACAACCTAGAATTGCCTTTTGTCACTAGTAGTACATGGTTCCTTAAATAAACCACTAATAATGCCAAGAAACTACTACCACTTGCATATGTGGCAGACTTAAGATAAGACTACCTTATCAACCATTGTACATGCCCTTACCAACCAGCCCTACCAAGAAACGACTACACTAAAAGTGTCGTTATAGGCAAGTTTCAACTCATGTCGCCCCTTAAGTCTACGCCTTCTCTTCGACCAGCAAGTTTGGCGTTATGACTTGTGGGACCTACATGTCAGTCTGCACTAAAATCCCCGAGTGACCTCCTACCTCTGGCCTATCCACCTAGTCATCCTCAGCCATGGGATGCAGCTACCGCCATCGGCAGAAGGCGAGGTCAAAACTGCTGGCGGTGCGGAGCCCATCTTGCGGCAGCCCAGATGCCAGCTTCGTCCGGCGCTCGTGGCCGCTAGCTAGCCAAGATAGCTCCGTCCAGCTGCTTGTCTGCAAGGCTTGCTAGCTAGATTGGCACGGTGGCGCGGCAGCTTCTCGCGCGCACCGCGCTAAGGCCAGCCATCTGGCTCGAGCGAAGGCCGGCATGGCGGCTTGCTCGCTCGTGAGTCACGCTCGGGCCAGCCTGCCAACCCGCGCGGAGGCTAGCGCAGCGTCCGGCCCATCCGGCAGAGCGGCGGCCAACTCGCTCATCACCGGCGCCACCGACGAACACGCATCAGTACTGTTTGAAGTAATGCTCTGGAAAAATAATGATTTGAGGGGGAATAGCAAGATAGAAGGTCAGATGTGGGTCCCTCGTGTCAACGATCAAAAAAAATGTGTTGGTTTGAGCTGCCTCGTCAGCACGGACATGTGGGCCAACCCTGTCATAAACGGGTTTAAACGAGCCTAATCTGCACTAGGTAGTAGTTTTTGGTGCGGACTAAGAAATTTTGGGTATGTTTTTGCTATTTTTTGTACAATAGTTTCTTCCTAGGGCTGGTTGAAAGTGGTAGTTTTTTGTTAAATACTCTACATGTTGTAAGTAGGAGTGAAAGTTAAGCTTTGGAAGCCAATAAGCAAGGCTAGTTACATAGTGCATATGTGTATGTGATTGAAAGTAAATATCAACCATGAGTGACTAATATCTTGATGGAAAACTCGAAACTATGGAAATACTAGCATTTTTTGCATGGTTGGAAATACTAGCAATGTACACGTGTGTTGCAACGGATCATAATTAGAATAATACTTATTCACAAACTTGATACAAAACACTCTAATTTTGATGTACATATATCACTAAAGATATATTTTGTTTCAATCAGAATATATTCCTTGGGCTGTTTTGGTGTGGTGAGGGAGGGATGTGGTTGGTTTTAAGATACTAATTATGGGTTTTTGTACAAATTGGTAGAGAAGTGGGATGTTGGTGAGACAAGGCAACAACTTACCTCACAGTCGTTAGATGTAGATCTAATGATCAGAAATGACAGATGGCAGACACACCATCATCACCAACTTAGTCTTCTGTAGGAGTACTAGCAAGTTGTCCGTGCATTGCACGGAACATCAAGATGCACTTTTTTTATAAAACATTTGTTGTGATTGACCCATGCGGGAGTAGTCCCATGTGTAAAAACTACGGATATCTCAAGAAATAGGAGATAAGGTGAAGAGGAGTGGGGCGTGGTGGTGATTGGTGGTCGAACTGAGCAGAGGCATGGGCATGGACGACGCCGGCAACGGCCACCAGGCTAGTTTGTTCCAAAGGCTTCCTTTTTTAATTGCTCAACGATGAGGTTGTTGGAGATAAGGATGAACGAGGGAAGGCCTTGTGTGCAAGTGTGCATAGAGCTGTGGGTACCTTTTAGTTTAATTTCCATCTGTCAGATATAGATTGGACGGTCTATATTGTAAGATGGCACGTGTACCATCATCACCAACTCGGTTTTTTATAAGAGAAGAAATATAAGTATGGAGATACAAACATATTATCGATACTTGTTTCTGTAAACTAGGATCTACATTATCTTCAACGCATCAGCATGTGGGGCCTTAGCACAATGACTTATCGACTTTGTAAAACAAAGGTTTTCCCGTCGTCCATAAGGAGGGGGTGATGGCGGCGCGTTTTCGGCTTTCTATAGTCCTAGTAGTCATACTAGGTGGTCTACGCACGTGTAGATTTATTCTTTTTCACGTCTCGTGTTCACCGTACTGCCACGACTATTGATGAATAGATGGTAAGTTATTCACGGGGAAACCCTTGTTGGGCGTGTTTGCAAGAGAGAGATAGAGAGAGAGTGCGTGTGTGATATGTCCAGAGACAGAGGCAATGATAAGAGACTCTTTGTGTCTATGTGTGTGGAGGATAGAGAGAGACATGTACATGGGACTTTGTGTTGTGTAACGTGGAGACACATAGACATAATCAGAGAGTGAGTGTGTAAGATACACATGCGGACATGGGGAGAGATGAGGATCCAGATAAATGGGTGTTTGTGCATGTCTGTGTGTGTTTGTGTGAGCGTTTGTGTGTGAGAGGGAGTGTGTGTATGTGGAGTAGAGATACCACTAATGATGTAAACCTAGTATAAGGGAAGAGGGAATGGTGTGACATGTGTGTCACAGAGAGACAGAGGCATGTGTAGTAGCGGGATGGCATGGGTGCGGGCGGGGGGCAGACTATTTGGAAGATACATCGAGTGTGTGTGGGAGAGGAGTGTGAGAGCGAGAGAGAG
>NC_041387.1:627378051-627456240 GCF_002162155.2 Triticum dicoccoides
AGAGAGAGAGAGAGGAAGAGAGGGGGAGAGGGGTTGTTTGTGTCCATAAATGGCGTATAGATAGGGAGACAATGTTGATGTTGTTCGAAATTGGCCTATGTATGAGACGCAAGGGAAGCGATTCATCGTGTGTGTGATAGGGACTTCATGAGTCTAGAATAGATGGTGTAGAAAACAACATGCGAGATTGAGAACGATGATACATTAGGGAGCTATGGAAAGAGTCACGACATATATGTATATAGGGAAGGAGCTGGGGCAGGTCCGCATGTGGGAGAGATAGAAAGGGGAGAGTGGTGCACAAGGAGACAAAGTGTGCTTGTTTGCAGTGGGGGTGGTGTGTAAGGTGAGTGTGCGAGAACCACATAACTAGGTAGATAGACGTTTGGGGGCGACGTTTTGTGTGTATGGGAAAGATACACTCTACATAGTGCGTGTGCTTGGCAAAGAGAGATGTCGGGAGACCTAGAGAGTGGGGGAAGAGATGTGTGCATGCTTGAGAGACAAGATAGAGACCTATATTGGGGTCCGAACTTTAGAAGAGAGGGGGTGTTAATGTGCTTGTGTGTTCGTGTCTATGGGAGAGAACAACTTGTGTAATTGAGATATATATGGTCAATAGTGTGTGCACTCATGGTTGATCAATTTGTTTCACAGTTTGGACTATGAGATAACGATACTTTTGAACATGCGTAATATACCTTGATGTACTAGAATTACAAACCTAAGATTGGAATTTTGGAATTCGACTCCATCATTAGCTTCTGTAATTCATTTAAACGGAGGTACATTTTTAAGTCGGGATTTCGTGATTACAAATTCATATATCAAACCTAGAGATATACACATACGGGCATGTTCATACTTTATAATCATCCACTTTATTCATACACATACACATTTTTGCTTTTGTCATCATATTTAGGATAAACACATTTGGAATTTCATTTGAATTGGACCGTATGATGATATTTGCTTGTACTAGCTCAATGATCCATATTTGAATTGAATGGACAATCTAAGTTTCGAGTTGGAGACACTGATTTTCAAAACATGCACTTTTTTTGCGTGCAAAACAAATAAATTCTCGACCATGATATCATAGTCGGCCGTACAAGAGCAGAACACTTATAATTTCAGGCGCCAAAAGCTTTGAAACTTCCCTCTCACATCGAAATATCTCGCGTCCGAAAGTTTAGCCCTGCGATATTCCTATTTTACCCCTGCCGCATGAACGGAAAAGGGCTGCTTTGGTAACTCCATTGTTTCCCCCTTTTTGCCCCCAACATTCTTCCCCAGTGCCCCTCCCCGGTCCCCCCCCAACCCCGGCAAGCCGCTGAATCTAGTCCTCCGCCGCAGCGGTGGACCTCACACCCCGCCGGATCTACCTTCCGCACCTTGGAACCCCCAACTGCCAACTCACCACTTCACCGGAGCCCCTTCAGCGACTGGCTTGTCCACCGCTCCAGATCTCCTTGACCGCCATCATGGTCCACCATAGTGTAGGCCCTTCACTAACTCCCTCGTATGCCCCATCGCTGGCCCTTCATACAAGCCCTCGTCCGCCGCAACAGATCCACCTCACCGAAAGCACTGTACATCGCGCCCGCCGAAGCCTTCGTCCACTGCACCAGACCCGCTCCACGGATGTCGTATTCAACTCCAACGGCCTTGCTTTACTGACGTCGCAGCTTCATCAGGTTATTTCGATTTGTACTCCTTAGGTTTTTCTCTTCTTGATCGTGCAACTGTTCACTTACCACAGATGAGCTTTCTTGCATGTCGACAGGCGTCACAACTGAAGCACCAGAGCCGCTTGAGCGATGGTGACAGCCGGCCCAAACTCAACCGCAAAACGAGCACCATCGACGATGCTTAGCTATCAAGTATGACAACGATACCCATACGCCGCCGAGAATCAGGTACTATTATCCAACGGCCGGTGCCTATGTTCACTTTCTTAGCATAAGCACCGCACCTTTGAATTTCTTCAGGACATCATTCAATTTTTCTTGAGACACGTTATTCTGCTTGCCCCTGTAGGGCCATACTTCTGGCAGTGAACATGTTACATGTGCTAAATTACATACCAGTGCACATATAGTTAATATGCTTTAGTTTTGTCCTAAGTATTACTGTACTTCCTAGATATCCCTGCCTATTATTTTACTTCTTGCATGCTATATTTATGATAATGGTGTTGTTCTGATGCCACATGTTGGTTCAATCAGACTGCTTCATGTTCTCTATGCTTAAATACACATCAGCAAACTAGCATGTGGTTCCGCTGCTTTTTGTTCGTTTTACCCTACATTTTCTGATGCTAGCTATTACATCACTGCACCGAGCCTCTGTTCATTACTTTTTTGTGTGTTCTTGATCTTCCCAAGTTGCATGACTAATTTGATGCTTCTATTAGTTATGGAGCTGCCAACCCCATCAAGCAAAATATTTGTTCTTTTGGGGTTGGCACCCCGAACAAGCATAAAAATAGAGGGAAGAAGATATATTGTTGTGTATGCACACACCCTTCCTTCATTAGTTTAGATGAACCATTGATGATCAATTCGAACCAGTGCATGCGACTAAAATTAATTTTACCTAAATAGAGGGTGCAGAACATACTATAACAACTAGATTTGCAACCATGGGATGCTGACGATAACTTCAAAGAACATTGCAACAACAGCGAGGCTTCACAGCAACATATGGTAAGCAAGTGTGTTTTAGTACATGTGAAATGTAATGCATGTGGGCTGCTTTCTTGGCTTGTTCCCACAACCTATAATCCTACAGAATTACAAATAGTTCAGTTGTCTGCTTTGTTGTATTGCTTGATTTGAATGCTTGTTTGTTACTTGTTACGCTATACCTGAGTTGGCCAATATGTCAGCAGTGCCTATTGTACTACCGTAAAGAAATGCATGCCTAGTTCATTTGAGTCCTTAACTTTTCCTCTGAACTTCATCACAACACTGCCTTCATAGTTTATATGAGGCCACACTGTTAAGTGCTTTCCCAGATTATTTCAACTGCTTAGATGCCTTGGCAACTTAAATATAGCGGTGGTACACTCCCTTTCAACTATGGATGTCAACTGGGTCCCGTTTAATCCCGATTAAAGTCCAATAGTGGTATGATAGTTCAAAAGTGTTTTTGTTTCTTGAGGAAAATGAACTAGGAGGTAGCAAAAACTAACTAGATGGCACTGGCGGATGTCGTTTATTTGCCACTTACATCCCTAGTTTCATCTTAGTATTTTAATCTCTTTTCGGTTGATGCTGCTTCGAACCATTTAAATATTGCTTGCCATGCTCGACAATAATTCGTATGTCATTTACCATGTAAGCTTACTACCTGGATCATGCGATAACCATCTCTTACTTATGTCCAGCGGAAACCTTTCAGGATGCCGTTCACACTAGGACACAAGGTACAACCCCAGAATCTATTTGTGGAAGCAGTGCGCCGTCCATGTTACCAGATGGTAGCAGTTCAGAGGCAACACCGTCGGGGAGCAGTCTGAGCACAGATATTATAGTTCTTGAGGCTCTACTAGAGGCAGAAAGAGATTGTGCGGCTGCCATTAATGAGGTAATCTCGATCTTGAAGCTGAAAATCATGCAATTAGTTGCACGCATAATGCAAGCAACCCAAGAATTGGAGGAAGTAGGAATGTTGCATTTGAAGACGGAGGAGGTCCTGCTACTTCTGCTATCTGAAGCCCAAGGTAATCCCAGTTCTTCTTTAGATACCAGTTGAAATTGTCATTAGATAATTGTACTTGCATGTTGTGTCATGTCTCTGAATGGATTATGTTGTAAGACCCCCTATGTTTTTAGGCGAGGTAATCCTTGGTACTTGTATGATTGGCATAAGGTGAACTATTTTTCGTGTGAGCATATTGTATTGGATGAAATAATTGTTTGACTCAAAGTGTATCCAACCTACTGAATTCGAAGATCATGGCATTTCTAAATCATAATCATATATAAAGGTGGAATAAATCTTTGTTGTGGTTTTGAAGAAATAAATAACAAAACATAGAATTATTTGTGGATATTCATAATCGAATAAAAGTTGAATTTGGATTAGTTGCCAGGGCCCAGGGCAAACATGAATGCTAATTCTCCCAATTTTGAATGAAGCGGCTAAACACCCACTATCATTTGTGGGCTGCCCAAAGCAAGTGTTTGCGAGATGGAAATTACTGTCTACCCCTGACACTTGACATCCTTATTGATCAGATTTACACTATTGTCGATAGGGGCAGACTAGTAATTCAATCAGACGTGACATGACGGCCTCTGAGCCCATTCATACATGATGGGCGCCAAACCTGGATGGCAAAACACATTTGATTCAAGCTCATCCGAAAGGCATGTGTCTCTCCCTCCATTTCCCCATTCATCCATGGTGGGCGGCAAAACAAACTCTCCTCGTCCGAAATCGATGTAGGCTAATATTTTAAATAGGGGCAGATGTGTAACTTCCCTTAGACGTGACACAACCGCCCTACCTGTCAGCCCTGTTCATACACCGTGGGCGCCAACCGTGGGAAGCAAAACACCCTCTCCTCGCCCGAAATCGTTACTGGCAAATATTTGGGAGATGCGAGATTACTGTCCTATCCCCAACCGACGTGAAGTCCGAAATTTTAAATGGGCGATAAGTTCGTAACTTTCCCACATTTCAGACAAGCGCATCCCAAAGTTTGAGATCCCCCCTCCCCCTACATTTCCCCATTCATACACCATCGGCGCCACGACGACCTCCCCACTGCGGCCAGCCTCCTCCGTTCGCCACCCCATCCTCCACCTTGCTGGAGCTGCTACCCCTACCCCGTCGTCCACTGCAAGAGATGGACGTCTCTCATCCACGGCACCGGACCAGGATCCTTTCATCATGTCGTCTCGCTTCATTGGCGCCGTCATCCACCTTTTTGTTGCCGCTCCTACAACCGCCTCGTCCACAGCAACAGGATTTATCCCCTGACCCGGCCATCTGCCGTCTAAAGTCTTCTTCCTCGCCGCCGACAGCCATCGCACCCGCAGCACCCTCAATGAATCAGCAGGGGCCTACACGGTGTCGCAAGAGAGGCAGTACTCTTCCATATGTGCTTAAGTTATTGATCTCACCCGGAAAATAGATCATAAATTGTTTACTGTACTTCAGTTGTCCGTACCAAAACGTAGTGGCTAGTTGAAAGGTTGAGAAGTAGCTTTGTCCGATTTGCACCTTCAGATCCGCCATGGCACAGTCACTATACTCGTAAAGCTTATGGTTCCCCCCTTTGTATTCACTACCATCATTGTAGGTGCTTCACTGCTTCGTGTCGTGCTAGCACTGCTCTTCGAGACCTCAATCCATCAAGCGAAACAACATGCCACTCATAATTCCAAAGCTTACGTGTTGAAATCTGAATCTAATATGATGCTCATATTACTAAAAAAGAGAACGTTTAATTGGTCACCTAATGTTCCTATATTCGTTTCTAAAAGCATGTGCGCCACCCACTGGTCCAACTAGTTCCACTTTCCTGATTTTACACTTGATGCTTAGGGTTTTCCCCTTTTATCTACTCTACTATGATCTGCGTAGGTGCTTTCTGTCGTACTAGCATTACTCCACCCTTCAAGCTAAACAACACAACACTCAAAATTCCAAAGCTTAGATGTTCAAATATGATTGTGATGTGATACTGGTATTAGTTAGCAGACACATTTAATTGGTTAGCTAAAGGTACCACTTGAGTTTCCAAATGCATGTCGCGACATGTAGAGAGACATCAGAATTGCATTTCTTTGTCACTTGTTGACTGTACTTTCTTGTCCATACCTGTCGGTGTACTAGAGTAGGGGTACCCAAGTACCCCGAACTTGTGCACGGGCAGTTGCAGCGCCCCGCGGCAAGGGCTTGTCGGGTGACCGCCAAGATACTCCGTGTTTAAGTCAAGAAGACAAGGCCCCGGCAAGAGGAGCTTGCCGGGAGGGCCAACCGAGGCATCTCAAGGAGCTTGCCGCGACGCGCCACGCGTCCCGGCAAAGCTCGGCGAGCGACAAGCTTCCGGGCGCGACAAGACCACGACCACGGCAAGACGCTTGCCGCGGCAAGCGGCCACTCTGTGCCCACGCTCCAGCGCATCCACCAACGTGTCGCCCTGGGGGCCTTTCCAGGCACGCATGGCAGAAGGCTGTGCAGCCAGCGGTAAGCGGTGGCATGCGATGCTGACAAGATCGCCATCGTGGCGGACGGTGGCGCCCCTGACGGTCCTTTTCTACACTGTTAGGGCGACACAAACGGGCATTTAATGCCCTTGTCCCCTACCGTCAGGGTTAGGTAGAGAGCACTGTACAAGTAGCTGTACCAACCACCTCTCTTTTTACATTTTTACCCTTCTCTGCGTTGCCACCTGTAGGTGACCCCTTGTTTATATAAAAGGAGGCCCATGCGCAACGTAGGGGGGGTTCGGTGGGACTGGCTCGGAAGGATTTGGATCATTTCGAAGCCAGAACACACTTAGCTCTCTAGAGCAAAAACACAATACAATCAGACAAGCAGCAGTAGGAGTATTATCTCCACCGCACCAAGGGCCATGACCTCCAGAGCTGCAAGAAAGTCGAGCAGCTTGTCGAGCAGCAGAAGGCTGAGTACGAGCGGCGCGACAAGGAGAAAGCCCAGGAAGGTGCTGGAGGATCCGGCAAGAAACGTCCCGGCCGAGGAGGACGCCGAGGCAAGGCCAAGCAGCGGCAAGGAGACAGACCTCCCCGCGGCCGCGACAAAGATGAAGATGACGACGATGACAAAGACATGGATGATGACGAAACTGATGAGTAGGAGTTCCAGAAAGCCACAGAGGTCCTGTGCGTTGACGGCGGTGCTTCTCTGCATACTTCACACCGCCAGCTCAAACAATGGGTGCGGGAAGTCAATGCGGCAGAACCACCCGTTGAGTCGCGCAGGCCTCTGAAATGGTCCAGCATGCCTATCATCTTTGATATTGAGGACCACCCAGATCGCATAACTGCGGTCGGGTGCTTGCCGATGTTGGTTTCGCCAACTATCCGCAACCTCAAGGTCACTAAGATGCTAGTTGACGGCGGGGCCGGCTTGAACCTGATCTCCTCCGCGGTGCTCCAAAAACTCCAGATCCCTGACAACGAGCTCGAAGAGACCGGCACATTTCAAGGAATCAATCCGGGAAGGAGCAAGCCGAAGGGAAAGATCACGTTGCCGGTAACATTTGGCAGCGAGCTGAACTTCAGGACTGAGAGGGTCACTTTTGATGTTGCCGACTTCCCATTGCCTTACAATGGGATACTCGGCCGTCCAGCACTCGCCAAATTCATGGCAGCCTCTCACTATGCATACAACGTACTAAAGATGCCAGGTCCGATAAGCGTCATCTCTGTCCCTGGCGGCAAGAAGGATGCCCTTATCTGCGCCGACAAGATCTACCGGGAGGCAACAGCTGCAACAGATCGCAAGTCACTTGCCGCTGAAGCTCCCGGGGGGAAGAAGAAGACTAAGTCCGGCAAGAGTTCTGATGCCCACTCCGGCAAGCGCACCTCTTCGGAGTGCTGCGCTACCGTCAAGGACGCACCATCGAGCTCCACCGACAAGTGTAAGAAGGCAATGGCAGCTCCACCAGAGACCAAGAAGGTGTCCGCCAAGGAGGACGGCACTGGTGGTACCTTCACCATCAGTGCCACGCTCAATCCTAAATAGGAAAGCGCGCTCGTTGCTTTCCTGTGGGCGAATGTCGACGTGTTTGCATGGCAACCGTCTGTCATCCCCGGTGTTCCCAGGAAAGTAATTGAGCACCACCTTGCCGTCTGTCCTCATGCGCGGCCCGTCAAGCATAGAGTTAGGAAGCAGCCAGTGGAGCGCCAAGAATTCATCGCAGAAGAAATCAAGAAGTTAGAAGCAGCCGGCCTTGTCAGAGGAGTGCTCCATCCTACGTGGTTGGCCAATCTTGTTATCGTACGCAAAGCTAACAGGAAATGGAGTCTTTGTATCGATTTTACCGATGTCAATAAAGCTTGTCCCAAAGACCCATTTCCCTTGCCGCGCATCGACCAGATTGTTGACTGCACAGCCGGATGTGACTTGCTTTCATTTCTTGATGCATACTCAGGATACCATCAGATCTTCATGGCAGAAGAGGATGAGGAAAAAACCGCGTTCATTACCCCATGTGGCACATACTGTTTTGTACGGATGCCCTTTGGTTTGAAGAATGCTGGTTCAACATTTGCAAGGGTAGTACATCATGCTTTTGAGCCGCAAATGCACAGAAATGTGGAAGCCTACATGGATGACATAGTGGTCAAAAGCAAGGACAAAGCAACCCTGATCCAAGATTTAGATGAAACCTTTGCGAATCTGCGCAAGATCAACCTCAAGCTGAACCCCGAGAAGTGTGTGTTTGGAGTCCCTTCCGGCAAGCTTCTCGGGTTCTTTGTATCCCAGCGGGGGATTGAAGCCAATCCCGACAAGATCAAGGCCATTGAGCAGATTGAAGCACCAAAGCGCGTCAAGGATGTACGAAGACTTGCCGGTTGCGTGGCTGCTCTCAGCAGGTTTATCTCTAGATCTACTGAGCGCGCCCTGCCGTTTTTCAAAATATTGAAAAAGGCAGGTCCAATGAAATGGACTCCGGAACGGAGGCTGCGCTGCAGGACTTGAAGAGATACCTGTCCTCCGCTCCAACACTTGTCGCACCTAGGCCACAAAAGAAGTTGCTGCTGTATATAGCGGCAACCAATCAAGTGGTTAGTGATGCGTTAGTGGCGGAGAGGGAGGCAGATGATGAGCCAGCAACCACGGCGGATGCATCCAGCGACAAGCAGGGGGCTTCACCGGCAAGCTCTAGTCTGGCAAGCTCTGGTCCGGCAAGCCCTGGTCCCGACAAAGATGGATCTGCGCAGACACACAAGGAGGTGTAGAAGAGAATGGTGCAGCACCCAGTTTACTTTGTCAGTTCCCTTTTGCAAGGGGCTAGGTCAAGGTACTCCGGTGTGCAGAAGTTGCTTTTCGGCCTTCTCATGGCCTGGAGAAAGCTGCGCCATTACTTCCAAGCACATGAGATCACAGTTGTCACTCGCTTTCCGTTGAAGAGGATACTGCAAAATCCAGAAGCAACAGGCAGGATTGTCGAGTGGGCACTGGAACTGTCAAGCTTTGGCCTCAAGTTTGAAACCACTTCAACTATCCAAAGCAGGGCATTGGCAGAGTTCATAGCAGAGTGGACGCCAACACCAGATGAAGAGATTTCAGAGACGAGCATCCCCGTCAAGGAAGCAAGCAAAGAGTGGTTGATGTATTTTGATGTTGCCTTCTCGCTGCAAGGCGCATGTGCGGGCGTGCTGCTTGTCGTGCCCACCGGAGAGCACCTCAAGTACGTAGTCCAGATGCACTTTCCCAAGGAGCAAGCAACGAACAATACTGCAGAGTACGAAGGCTTGCTTGCTGGTCTCAGGATCGCGGCAGACCTTGGGATTAAGAAACTCATTGTCAGGGGAGACTCACAGCTTGTCGTTCGCCATGTGAACAAGAATTATCAGAGTCCGTTGATGGAAGCTTATGTCGATGAAGTGAGAAAGCTAGAAGAGCACTTTGACGGCCTACAGATGGAACATGTTCCAAGAGCTCAAAATGACATTGCTGATGGCCTGTCAAAGTGTGCCGCACTTAAGTTACCTGTGGAACCAGGGATCTTTGTGCTCAAGCTAACTCAACCATCCATGACACCACCGACTGGACAGATCAAGAAGAGAAAGTTGATTTCCGGTGACTACTTTCCGGCAGAGCTTCCCGAAGCAGCCGCCAAGAAGGTCCCCAAAATCAACACTAGGGGTGCTGAGGAGCAGTTTGCTCCGGCAAGTCTTAGTGCTTGTTCCGTCGAAGCAGACGCTCCCGACAAGCTTTGTTCCGGCAAGCTTGCCGGGGAACATCAAGCTCCGACTGAGCCGCAGGTTCTCGCTGTAGAAGCGGATGTTCCCGCAACACTAGATGTGCCTTTAGTCCTTGTTGTCGAGCCGCAAGATCCAGCATGGGCACCGCAGATTGTCCGTTTCCTTCAGACAGGAGAACTTCCCGAAGAGCAAGAAGAAGCAGAAAAAGTAGCCCGGCAGTCAAGTATGTACCAGTTTGTCGACAACATATTCTACAGAAGAAGACTCAACGGTGTGAAATTGAAGTGTATTTGGCGGGAAGACGGACAGAAGCTGTTGGCAGAGATACATGGAGGCATATGTGGTCACCACATTGGCGCAAGAGCACTTGCCGTCAAAGCTTTCTGGCAAGGTTTCTTTTGACCGACAACCCTCTAGGATGCAACTGCACAAGTAACCAAGTGTGAAGCGTGCCAGTTCCATTCCAAGCAGATTCACCAACCAGCTCAAGCTCTCCAGACGATCCCTTTATCCTGGCCATTTTCGGTCTGGGGGCTCGATATCCTCGGCCCTTTCCCTCGAGCTGTCGGGGGCTTCGAGTACTTGTACGTTGCAATCGACAAGTTCACGAAGTGGCCGGAAGTGGAACCAGTGAGGAAGGTGACAGCACAGTCAGCAGTCAAGTTCTTCAGGTCGATTGTTTGCCGTTTCGGGATCCCTAACAGGATCATCACCGACAACGGCACGCAATTCACGAGCCGCACCTTCAGGCAATACGTCCAAGATCTTGGCGCCAAGGTCTGCTTCGCTTCTGTTGCTCATCCGAGAAGCAACGGTCAAGCGGAGAGGGCAAATGCTGAAGTGCTGCGTGGGCTCAAGACCAGAACTTTCGACAGGCTGCACAGGTGCGGAAGAAACTGGATCGAGGAGCTGCCGGTGGTTCTTTGGTCGATCAGGACGACGCCAAATCGAGCCACTAGCCAGACGCGTTTCGCTCTAGTCTATGGAGCGGAGGCAATTCTCCCCACGGAACTCGTATACCGGTCACCTCGAGTGCTCGCTTATGATGAGCTTGAGAAAGAGCAGCTGCGACAAGATGACGCGCTGCTCCTTGAGGAGGATCGTCTTCAGGATGCTGTACGAGCTGCTCGATACCAGCAAGCTTTGCGCCGCTACCATAGCCGCAAAGTTAATGCCAGAAGCTTCGAGGAAGGAGACCTTGTTCTTCGGCGCGTTCAGTCTGCCAAGAATTCCAACAAGTTGACGCCGATGTGGGAAGGCCCTTACCGGGTGAAACGAGTCACTAGGCCTGGCGCTGTCCGCCTTGAGACCGAAGATGGCATTCCGGTGAGCAACTCCTGGAACATTGAGCATCTTCGTAAGTTTTACCCGTAGGGCGCGGTTGCCGGAACCTGTTCCGGCAACCACCTTTTTGTACAAGTCTTGCCGTTGTTGCATGTAATCCTTTGTACAAAGCCGGGCGCAGATCCCGTGCATAAGTAAACCTCATGTGCTTCGCACATCTTGTCACCTTCATGCTTTTTACTTTACATTTGCATGCTTTATCTGACACTTTGTGCAGCACCCACACCCGGTAAGCAATGACGAGCCGAAAGGCCCCATATCTTTATTTTCTCTTCTCTCTTTTTTCTCAAACAAAGGAAAAGAAGGTTCCCTTGCACACAAGTTAGCCGGGGGGGGAGGAGAAGATAATGGTATGGACCAGGCGTCGTTTAAGGAAGATTTACCTTGCCGGGAAGCAAACGACAGAAAAGCTAAGTTGCCAAAGTTTGAGCAATTAGTTTTAATTTTTAAGTTATCTTCCTCGAATGACTGTGCTTTGTATGGAAAACCTGTGCGCGGAGGAACCAACTCGTAGCTAGATGCGCCCTTACTTTGTTTCGAGTCCGCTCAACAACTTAAGTGTGCTGCAACTAGTCGCGACAAGGTTTCTTGTCGGAGCGGCACCGCCAGCAGGCTGCTGACGTCCCGCACTGAGCGCTCGCGGCTCGGGTGCCTGCGCCGACAAGTACCCTAAAAGCATAGGGTAAAAACATACAAAGCAAGAGATCTAGTAAAGGAAATAATATAGCGATCATCATCCAAAATAAAGTTATATTACAAGATAACTTGTCGCAGCTCTAACACATTGTTTCCATGACATGACCAGCAGCGACAAGGAAAAAGATAAAGCGGGCGGCCTAGTCTATGCGACCACACTCAACCCTCCTGATCTCACTCACCTTTTCCACAATGGGTGCGACAAGGGCCTTGAGTGCTTCCAGATCGGCGTCGGGCGGCAGGGACCTAAGCACGTTGGTGAGGTTGAGGCCTGGGTTGCGGAAGGCCACCTTCACTAGCACCTTCTGAAGAACTCCCGCGCAAATCTTGCGCGACTCGTCGGCCAGCTGCTTTGGGATCTTCTCC
This sequence comes from Triticum dicoccoides, assembly GCF_002162155.2. NCBI lineage: Eukaryota > Viridiplantae > Streptophyta > Magnoliopsida > Poales > Poaceae > Triticum > Triticum dicoccoides. Next base: position 627,390,375 of record NC_041387.1, read on the forward strand.
CGAAGCCGCTGGAGGGCCGTTGCCACGCCCTTGAAGAACAAACTGAGCTTGGCGCTGGGTTGGAGATGCTCGTCGGAAGGATACCCGAAGTCCTTTATCCCCAGCTGCGCCAGCTCCCCGTCGATGACTGCAGCGATATTCACCAGACCCTCGGTCCAGTGCTCCACCGTCTCCCTGAACGAGTTCTGGGTGATGGCAATGCTCGCCAGCAGCGCCTCGTCGGCCTTGATCTTCTCCGACAAGGCCACCTCTCGCTCCTTGGCGGCGTCCAGCGTCTGTGCCAGCGTGGCCAGCTTCAGCTCGAGATCCGCGTTGGAGTCCTTGGCGGCGCAGAGCTCCTTGCTCCTCTCCGCGAGAAGACCTTGCAGCTCACCGTGGGCAGCAGCATCCTTCTCGCGCTCGCTCTTGAGCGCGGCGAGCTCCTCGCCGCTCGTCCGGAGATTGGCCTCCAGCTGCGCCACTTTTACCTCCAGCTCTTTCTTGGCGGCCTCGGCAGCCGCGGCAGCATCCCATGCTTCTTGGAGAGCGCCACCAATTGCTTGCTCCCGCGCGGCGAGCTCTTCCTCGTGGCTGTCTAGGTTCACCTTGCGCTGCGCCAATTCTCCCTCCCGCGCAGATAACCTCTCGGCAGCAAGCCGCTGCTGTTCTTCGACCTCAGCCTTCGCGAGGAGGAAGGCCTTCCTCTCCTCGGCGACTTGCTCCCGCTCCTCCGCCAAGCTCCGGAGAGTCTCCTGCCTGAGATCCCGAAGTTCCTCCCTCGCGACAAGCGCTTCTCGGGAAGCCAACTTGGCTTGTCGGGCGCGGTAGAGCGACGTCAGCTTCCGCAGCAGCCGCTCCTCTTCAGGCTCCTCCCTGCTGCTTGGCGCGTCAACCAGCGCCAATCCGGCGGAAGCGAGCACTTCTCCGTCAAAGGTTTCTCCCTCGACCGGCGCCGTAGAGCTCGAAGCCCAGGGGAGCTTAATGAAGACGCCATCGCCGGTCTTCAAGTAGGCGCCGGGCTGGGGCTCCTCGGAGTCTGGCTCTGCGGCAGCGGCAGGAGGATCGGCGGTCGGTGCAGCGCCTGGCGCTCCTGCGGCCTCAGGGCCGTCAGTACGACCACCGGATCCCTCGCCGGCTTCTGCGGCAGCCTTAGCGGCCTCTTCACCGGCGGGTTCATCAGCGCCGGCCTCTCCTTCAGCGGCTTCGGTCTCCATCGGCTCAGTGGAGGGTGGATCTGAAGAATGAAGAAGGGAGAGAAGTCAAGAAAATATGCAAAAACAAAGTCAGAAGAACAAAAACTCAAGGGCAAGTTTTTAGGCAAGTGGATTACCTGTGGTGGGATCTGCGGTCGCGGTCTCAGTCGCCGGAGGATCACTGGTGTCGTCCCTTGCCGGAGAATTGGCCCTTGCCGGAGAGCTCTCCCTTGCCGAAGAGCGCTCCCTTGCCGGGGACTCCACCCTTGGCGGCGTAGTCGAAGCAGATGGCGCTTCGGGGGCGGCTTCCGGGCCCTCCTGGTGGGGCTGCTCTGCTCCTACACAAATTCAATAATCAGGATATCAGTAAGAGAAAAGAGCACCCATGCGCACCTGACGGCGGGAAGTAAATTATAAACTTACACTGGGGGCTGCGATGGGGACTGCTCTGGGAAGTAGTGGCCAGGTCCGTCAAGGTGAGCTCAGGAACGCCCCCTGCTGACACGGTGGGATCGTCTTCGATGACGATCACCGAGGCCTTGGCCCTCTTCGCTGCTCTCTAGGCCAGCGTCCTGAAAAGGAATGGATTCAGATCGAAGCAAGTCAGATACATAATAAAAGCGACAAGATTGAAGAACTACAAGGACAGCAAGAAAGCTTACTCTTCTTCTTCATCATCGGAGCTGAGAACAGAGAGATCGAAGTACGGCTCGCCTCCGGTGCGACGAGGCAGAGGAGTGGGCTCCCTTGTCCGCTTGGCAGGAGCAGCAGCGGTGGACCGGGAAGGTCCCGCTCCAGTTGCCGCAGCGGCGGGAGGCGCTCCCGCGGCAACGGTGCTTGCCGCGGTAGAGTGTGTCGCGCGGCTCGGCAGCTGTTGACCCGTCTAGCGCCCCGCTGCGTCACCGGCCCTGCGGAGACGCCTTCTTGGTGCAGCCGGGGGCTCCACTTGCGGCAAGCTGTCTGAAGGCTCGGGCTCTTCCTCGCCGTGCTCGCTCGGCTCAGCTTCGGGGCCGGCAAGATCTTCCTCGCCAGCAAACTCCTCGCGCTCGGCAAGGCTTGCCGCCTCTGCTGCCTCTGCCTCCTCCTCAGTGAACCCGAACTCACCCGCGGCAGCTGCGGCTGCAGCCTCTTCCGCCCTAGTGGCGATGTGCTGCAGCTCCGCGTCGGTGGTGTCACGGGTGAGGCTCCTCTGCTCGTCAGCGCGGATCGGCACTTCCTCCAGACTGTCGAAGAACGCCCGCACGACGTCATCCGCAGGCTCTTGCCAGGTTGGGGCAATTCCATGCGAATCGCACAACGACATCATCGCGCGGATCCGGTCAAGTGAAGAATTATTGCACAAAGGAACAACGCTCCTCGGCAACAGGAATGGGTGCTGAGGGTCGCGTTTGAACAGCTCCAGGAGCATTGCATCCAGCTCCAGGACGGTGAAATTGAAGTTGAGGCCCGGGCGCAGCCTCATGATGTCCGCCGAGTTCTTGAACTCCCAGGCAGGTCTCCCTCTCTCTTGCAAGGGGGCAATGCGGCAGCGAAGGAAATCTGCGCCGACAGTGCCTACAGTGAGCCCGGCAAGCCTAAGGCGGAGGATTCGGGTGACTGCGATCTTCAGCCTGTCGTCTTCCGGGGCCATGTTGCTCCAATCATTGCCGCATACTATTGGGGCTTGGCGCACGGCAGTGAACGGCTGCGGGTTCTCCTCAACGATCCAGCACCACTCCGCTCTCCACTCCTCCCATTTGCTGCGAAGCTCTCCCTCCAGATAGGCTTCTTTCTTGCCGACTCTCGAGATCCAGGCGATTCCTCCGGCAAGGGGCTCTCCTCTCTCGACTCGGGGCATGAAGAAGTGGCGGAAGAGGGCTACGTTTGGGTGGACTCCGACAAAGTTTTCGCACAGATGTGCGAAAAATGCCATCGTCAGGACGGCGTTGGGGGTGAAATCTAGGAGGCGGAGCCCGTATGTGTTCATGATATCACAGAAGAACTCCGAGAAGGGCGGGCAGAGCCCGCAATAGAAGAATGGCGTGAAGAATGGGTACCCGTTTGGAGCCAGCTCCGATGCGGTGGTCGGGAGTACCCTCGTGCGCGGGTGCGCACGCGTCTCCGTCGACCAGAAAAGGTAGTAGTACTCCCTCAGCTCCTTGGCGCCGAGCTGAGGGGGGAAGATGGCCCGCTCCTTCCGCAGCGCCGCGAGCCGCTGCACCTCGGCTGACTTCACGCCCTTCCCCTTCTCGGCTTTCGGAGCCATGGCGGAGGTGGCGGGGGAGATCGGCGGCGTTGGTGGTGCTGGAGGCGACGGGGGGTGGAGCGCTGCTCTCTTTCGGCTTTGAGAAGAAGGGGGAGCGGCGGAGATTTCTGGGAGTTGGAGTAACAACCGGCGGAGTGGGGAAACTGCCCCTGTTTCCCCTGCTTATAAAGAGGGAGGGGGCGGACGTTTCGCCCTTCCGAATAAAGAACCCCCCACAATCTCTCCCATGATGCCGCGTTCAGCGCGTGCCTTTAGGGGAGGGCGCGGTGGGTACAGAGCAAGATTCGGCGTTACCCGGGCCGCGCGTGCCCGTGCCTTGTTTTGGGCCTGGCCCAACAGCGCTCGGCACCGTGTGTGGCCCAGGCCTGGGGGCTCCTGTCGGTGTACTAGAGTAGGGGTACCCAAGTACCCCGAACTTGTGCACGGGCAGTTGCAGCGCCCCACGGCAAGGGCTTGTCGGGTGACAGCCAAGATACTCCGTGGCTCCTTTGGAGCCATTCAAAAACAAAGTATTTAAGTGACAAGGCCCCGGCAAGAGGAGCTTGCCGGGAGGGCCAACCGAGGCATCTCAAGGAGCTTGTCGCGACGCGCCACGCGTCCCGGCAAGGCTCGGCGAGCGACAAGCTTCCGGGCGCGACAAGACCACGACCACGGCAAGACGCTTGCCGCGGCAAGCGGCCACTCTGTGCCCACGCTCCAGCGCATCCACCAATGTGTCGCCCTGGGGGCCTTTCCAGGCACGCGTGGTGGAAGGCTGTGCAGCCAGCGGTAAGCGGTGGCATGCGATGCTGACAAGATCGCCATCGTGGCGGACGGTGGCGCCCCTGACGGTCCTTTTCTACACTGTTAGGGCGACACAGACGGGCATTTAATGCCCTTGTCCCCTACCGTCAGGGTTAGGTAGAGAGCACTGTACAAGTAGCTGTACCAACCACCTCTCTTTTTACATTTTTACCCTTCTCTGCGTTGCCACCTGTCGGTGACCCCTTGTGCATATAAAAGGAGGCCCATGCGCAACGTAGGGGGGGTTCGGTGGACTGGCTCGGAAGGATTCAGATCATTTCGAAGCCAGAACACACTTAGCTCTCTAGAGCAAAAACACAATACAATCAGACAAGCAGCAGTAGGAGTATTATCTCTCCGGAGAGCTCTGAAGCTGGGTAAACTGCTCGTGTGCTTCGCCTCGATCTGCTCTTCGTGCGACCTCCGCCCCCCGCCGAACCAAAAGGGGATCGGTCCGCCGGTCCCATAGGTGTTCGTGGATCAGTTTCCCCGACAATACCAAATCTTAGTTGTTATTTCAAGGCAAATATCGGTTGCTAACTACCCTTTGCGCGGTTTGCAGCTTTAGATCTGCCATCTAACTGCCCTGGTCAACACTATACTCATCATGCTTATGGTTTCCCCATTTTATGATGACCACGATCAGCCTACGTGGTTCGTGTCGTAATAGCACTGCTCCACCCATCGAGCTAAACAAGCTTAGTTGTAGAAATTCAAATATGATATTATGCTGATATTAGTAAAACTGAGAGATGTTTAATTGGTTAGCTAAATGTTCCTACTTTAGTTTCGAAATGCATGTGAGCCACATATGGAGAGACCGGAAGGAATAGTATTTCTCTGTGCGCTCTGGTTCATCATGGGTGGCCAACCGACATTGTATAGAAAGACTTGTAATATCTTCAATCTGTTTCTCTTCTGCTCTTCTTTAAGATGATCCTCTTCTCTTGTGGTCGACTGGTCAAGTCGACTTATTCTCCCTTAGTATATTTTGAATCTGTCAGGTCAGGTCGACTTGTTCTTCTTTACTATATGTTGAAGTTGTCATCTGCGAAGTATCATCACTTCTGGAGCTATCATATTTTCAGTAGTAGGCCACATTATACTAATGCACAGACCAAATTACAACATGCATGGCACCTCTTAGAAGAATTGTAGAGATAGCACAAAGTGGTTTACAGGGAGGAAGTGTTGGATTAGAATCACTTCTGGATTAGAAAGATAATCTCGCTTATTTTTATGTTTTCATGCATGTCAGGTATTGAACATTATCAAAATGAATATGAGAATGGGCGCACGAGAGGAATATTGTGGAACAATCCACTGGCTAACAAACTTGGCATGGTGGAGGATGGCCTATCTTATTCACCCATCAAGGTGCTTGCTCTAACTCGACAACGTTGTATTGGTCGCACATATTTCGCATCTGACCTCTTGCATTACTTCTACTTTGTTACACCATGTGCTCAGTTTAAGCATCATACATGAGTATATGCCATACCTATCCATTTTCTGTATCTATTCCATGTGTCTTCATACTATGTTTTTCCAGTCAAATGTTGTTCTTTTGTAATAGATGTCCAAAAGGAAGAGGGTGAGTGCAGATCCTCTAGGAGTACAAACTAGGTATTTGGAAAAGGTAGTGATACCTGTTAAATCAGATAGATCAACAGCCACAGAAAACACAAGCCCAACTATACCCCACTTTACCCCTACTCCAGTGGCCAAACCCCTATTAGAACTGCAGAGAGCCTAGCGTCAGGTACTGTATATGATATCAATTCAAAATTTGAACTCCTAAATTTCTGCATGTGCCTTACCTTCTCTCTTGTATGAAAACTAATTTCAGATGAATCTCCTTGCTCAAAGGATCATAGGATCTCATGACAATACTGGGCTCTGCATTGCTCTTGTCAGTACCTCTTGCCCTTTGTCAGCATAATAACACTCATTGCTGTTTGATTATGTAGCATCATTGTAAATGTTCACTTCTTTATCCTCCCTTTGCTTGAAATTATAAGATCTGTATTTACTCTTAGATAAATGTAGAATTAACACAATGGTTATGAAGTTTTTGATTGCTCATGTAAGTACCTGTTGTCATGTACTCCCTCTGTATCGAATTAATTGTTGATCAATTGGATGTATTTATAACTTAATAGTGCTAGATACATCCATTTGAGCGACAAGTAATAATGGACGGTGGTGGTATACTGTACTTGCATCGCGAGATAGTTGATTGTCTAGCATTACTCTGCATCTTATCTGCCCTGCCCTCCACTTTCTCCAAATTATCATATCTACATTTACTCTTACCAAAATGTTGAATAAAGCCAATGCCACTACACACATTGATGTCTGAATTCCTCTTGTTAGTACCTTTTGCCTTGTAACATTGTACTTAATTAATTGCTATTTGATTATGTATCATCAGTCTGCACATGAGCTTCATTATCCTCTGTTTCTTCCAATATTATTTGATCTATATTTACTCTTTGCAAAATGTAGAATAATGGCAACACTTATAAAGAATTCTCTTTGGGGAATTTATTGAATTATCCTTCCATCAACATGGAGAAGGGCTTTGTCCAGCCCGTGTTAACATGTAATGTAAGTTCATCCTTCTCAAGCCTTCAAACTTTGTTCTAGTATAGATTTGGATAGGCATCATTTCCTCCTTTGTTGTTTACTTTGTTGTTTACAGCCGATTGGATGTTTGCAATAACTACCAATTTTAAATTGTAGTTGTAAAAACATGTTCCTTATGCAAAACAAATCCATTTATTTGCTTATATAATTGTGAAACATGTTATGTGTCTCCTTATTTCTCTTTCAGAGTCGTATCTCTTATCCCAGGCAGAACTTTACGGAAGATAGTGAGCCAAACCATCTTGAGGACAGCAAGATGATCCCAAGGTCCTGTCTTGATGAAGACAATGAGTTGAAGCTACTCACCACCAGGTGTGAGAAAACATCTATGCGGTCGCTGCCTCAATCAGTTCGACTTCTTCAGTCTCAACTTAAAGCGGAAAGGCTTGCTTCAGCTAGCTCCGACTTGAAGTCAAAGATATAATCAAGATGTTTGGGGACTACTGTGCGCACTATGGTGCCATACAGCTTGGGATGAAGCATCTATTGTTGACACAACTGAGGTCTCATCAGCTTGTTCAGCTGCTTGCGGGGGCCAACCTTGCCAGGCCTAGTGCCTTCTGAAGTGCTCTCAGTTTTGTATATTCTTTTGTCGGCGCGTTTATATGCACTGGGGGAGACCTTTGATGCCCAGTGTATGTAACCCGTGGTCATGTTGCACTTTATTATCATAGCGAACTTTGATTCCTAGTGGATGTAATATGCCGTAATTTCTTTATTGTATAGTCTAGGTTTATTCTTTGGTCGGTATGCTGTAATTTAGGCCGGAAGGTTTAGTGGATCTCAGTGTTGTCGGTCTTCAGGCTGGCCCGTTACTTATATGGGCCAAAACGTGGGCCTATAATCATCTTGGGCCATTAGCAGGTCTAAACCTATAGTAGTTTCCCGCCTTTAACAGGCTGAGTAAAGTTCTGGCCAGCTGGGCCAGAGAATACCATGGGCTTTTAATAGGCTAAAACCTACATTGGGCTAGCGTTGAGCCGAAAAATTCACGGGCCAATACAGGACGAAACTGCCTAAGGCCCATGTTGGGCCCAAATAGGATGAGCAGTTAACATGCCAAAATATATCTTGGGCCTATTTGGCCTAATAAAATTATGGGCTTTAAGCAGGTCGGTATCCATGTGGGGCATAGGCCCAAAAGTGTCACGTGCCATTATCAAATGGGCTGTAAGCAGGCCGGATTCAACGCGGGCTGTAATTAGGCCCAACTGTTACATGGGCCATTAACAGGCTGATAGGCCAGTTGGCCTGAAATTCATCCACGAAGACTACGGGCCATTAAGAGGCCTAAAGTTACTTCAGACAAGAAATAGCCCAGTTTCTGCGTGGGCCGTTAAATGGCCTAAAGTTAAACCAGGCCGACAACGTCCCAGATACTCCACGGGCCGCTAACAGGCCGAAACTATTATCGGGCCGAACTGGTAAACGGGCATTTAACAGGCTAAAGTACAAACCTATCTTAGAATGGGCCCACGGGTACAGTGGCCTATTAAAGGGCCTGATCCGATATGGGCTATAATTTGGCCCAAAACTCGGCAGGCTGTGAACGGGCCTGATCTGATATGGGCCTTAATTTGACCCAAACACATGGCAGGCTGTTAACGGGCCAGCCCACTAGTGTCTGAAAAAACATGGTGGGCCTTTAGCTGGGCCGGCCTTTTCACCGGAATGGGCCTCTATTGGGTCGTGCCACGTGTCGACATATCATAGGCGCCTCCTGTCCAATGAGTGGATGACATCTGTCCCAATGAGGAGCTGACACGTGGTTCCGTCGGCCAATGAGAATTTTACACGTGGAAAATCCCCATTGGTCCGGGCTGTTAACAGGTTATCGGATCCAAAACCAGACCCGATAGCTTAATGGCGAGCCGTTACGGTCGCTGTCACGTGTCGATCACACTTGACGAAAGCACTTCTATGACGCACGATTTATCATCATGGAAGTGGACACTTCCGTGGTGATAATTTTGGTAATGTCATGGAACACTTCTAGGACAGCACATATATTACTATCTTGATTCTGTCATAAATTTTTCATGGATGTACATGCATGACAGAAAACGTGACCTACTATGACAAACACGTATCATCATGGAAGTGTATTTTTTTGTACTGATGTATGACTTCCTTTTGGATATCTTGTTCCTTCGTGTTGTAACTATTTCGGGTGTACATCCTTCTTTGTAGATATATATCATCATGATTTCATCTACCGAGAATCTTATACACTTGAGAGAAGTTACATCTTTAGTGGATATCCTTATTCTTTCACGTCCACCTTTCTTTCCTTTGTATTTCCTAGGTGGCTCCGTGAAAGGATTTGTCTTGAGTGTGGATCTTATATCTTTGCATCTTGTTGCGCTCTTTTGTGGTGAAGATTATTTTCCTCTTGCTTGTTGTGATGAGGCTTTTGCCAATTTAATTGGTATCCCTCCTCTTAATGGAGCTTCCTTTTATATATACACCATGGGTTGTCACAAGCATAGGTTCTTTATATGCTTTTTAGTGAGCTTGTGAACCCGTTTGCTAGTTATGTGTGGGAATGACGTGCCATGCACCATGTATCTCATTCATTCAAGACTATATTGATGCTTAATGCTCATCCGTACATTAGTCTTCTCAAGTGCAATGCCTTGACTCACACACATCGGTTTTGGTTGAGCCTATTCTTAAGTTGCCTCTTTTATATGTTGCTCAACCATTTGTTTGTTGCAAGTGCTAGGCTTTGTTTCCTATATGCTCACTTGCACTTGTTGTAAGTTTCTATTGATTTTGGGGCAGCTATGATCCTATTTTGTGCACTTCGTGTCCAAATACAAAAATTCTTGTGTGCACAAATCATGGGGAGCTCCTCTAGTTTTCTTTAGAACACTCTTTGCTCATATCGTAATATCCTTATTCATGTGGCTCATAGGATCTTCGGTCTAGTTTGTTCAATTGATATCCTTTGTTTGCTTGCTTCAATTGGTATCTTTTGATTGCTTGATTGCTTGTGTCTCTCTTTGTTATGTCTTTGTGACATACCTATCTTTAGCAATCTTTGTGCCTCAATATAGTTTGTGTTCCTCCAAGTATTTACATTTGGATATGTGTATTGCATTCCACTCTGTTGTTGAGAAATACACAATTTATGGAGGACCAGAATTTATATTGGACTTATAAGCTTTTCGCCCATTTTGGCAATCGATGCCAATGGGGGAGAAGTTTGAGAGAGTTTTGTGGAGAAGTTTAGAGAGTTGTCTCTTCTAGCTTTGGTTTGTTCCTAAGCATATGCATCTCCTATGCATGCATTATTGGTTGTTGCATTGCATGGTGATGCATAATTCCTTATATAAACTCCCTGAAAGTAATTGTCATCAATTACCAAAATGGGGGAGATTGAAAGGACATGCATGCCCCCATGTGTGGTTTTGGTAATTGATGACATTCTTTATGGACTAATGGTTTCATTGACTTATATTTGAAGGATTTGTCCATAGGCATTTCTTGAAGTCCATGTGTTGGTTTCAAGGAGTTTATGTGTTGACCAAGGTGCTATTAAGGAATTATACAAAGATTGGTCATGTGAGTGTTGAGCTTATTGCAAGCATGTCTTGAAGAAGAAGAATGTGTGGTCATTCATGTTTACCTTGAAGTCATCATCCAAATTAAGAGAGTTGGAAAGATTCAAGTTCTATGTGGGGTTAGGTACGTGTCCATGGGCTTGTGTCAAGAGGAAGATATCATACAACCCATGGAAAGGATGACATCAAGTGGTGATCCTCATCAAGATTGCTGTGTGCAAGTTCAAGTGGAGCATCATGAAGAGATCAAGTACTTGAAGCTTGCCATCCATTGTGGTGACAATGGACTTGTGAAGATGTGCGGAAGAGTGGCTCACCCATAGTGGTTATGGGGGAGCAATCAACTGATCTTCATCGACCCAACTTAATCAAGAAAGGTGGTCCATCTTGAGGAGGACAAGATCGTCATCATCTAGCTCAAGTGGATCATGCGCAAGGCAAAGGTTTGCCCTTGATATGTTTTATATTTTACCGGTCTCATGGTGGTAGTTGGGAGACGGGTTATAGGATCGTTTGCCATACTATCAAGGGGGGCTCTCAAGTTGGTAGCTTGATCGTATCATTCGTAGAGATCAAACCATTGCATCATTGCATCATCTTTCTTGGTTCTTGTTTGGTTCTCTTTGTGAGTATTAGAGCTTATGGTCATTTTGTTGACAAGCTTGAGTTCATCGAAATGGAGTTCACATGCTTCTTCTATTGCGTTTTCAGTGTTGGAGGTTTTACCGGTCTTATTCGAGGAACGGTTCTCACCATTTTATTATGGGCCTTTTCTAATTTGCTTCTTATTGTTATTTCTATCAAGATTGTGTTAGCCCTTATTGCTAGCTTTCCAACAAACTTGGTTTTGTTGAATTCGGAGTCCGTGTGCAGAAGTTGTGTCAGTTTTGGTGTCCTTATAAAAGCTGCAGCAGTACTACCGCTCGTGGGAGCGGTACTACCGCTTGGAGGGGATGTAATTTTTTACTACCGCTCCTGGGTGCGGTACTACCGCTTGGAGCGGTACTACCGCGGCTACTTCCGTGGCTACTTCCGCTCCGGACCAAAAACTCGTCACAAGTCCAGCGGTGGTAGGCACGGATGTAATTTTTTAGTACCGCTCACAAGAAGTAGTACCGCTACCCCTAGAGGTAGTACCGTGAGGACGAGCGGTAGTACCGCTCTATGCGGGCTATGAGCATAAAGGTTGGATTTTTTCCCCACCTATAAAAGGGGTTCTTCTTCCCCAATGAACCTTATCATTTTGAGCTCGTGTTCTTCCCCCATTGTTGACCTTCTTTGAGCTTGCTAACTCTCAATCCCTCCATGGATTCTTGCTAGTTTTTGAGGGAAAATATAGAGGAGATCTAGATCCACATTTCCACCAATCACTTTCTCCTCTATGTGAGGGGAACCCCTTGGATCTAGATCTTGGAGTTCTTGGTGTTCTCCTTCTTGTTCTTCCTCTCATTTCCTCCCTAGCATTAGTTGCTTCTGTGGGATTTGAGAGAGAAGGACTTGGGCACTCCATGTGCCCTTGCCATTGCATTTGGTGCATCGGTTTGAGTTCTCCATGTGATATGTGGAAGTTACAAGTTGAGAAGCTTATTACTCTTGGGTTCTTGGTACCCTTGAGCTTGTTCCTCTTGGGTGCTTGGGCGCCCTAGATGGTTGGTGGTGTTCGGAGCTCAATCATTGTGGTGTAAAGCTCCGGGCAAGCGTCGGGGTCTCCAATTAGGTTGTGGAGATCACCCCGAGCAATTTGACAGGTACCAGTGACCGCCCTCAAGGGTTGCCATTTGTACGGGTCCGGTAACCGCCCCCAAGGGTCGCCATTTGTACGGGTCCGGTGACCGCCCTCAAGGGTCCCTTAGTGGAATCACGGCATCTTGCATTGTGCGAGGGAGTGAGGAGATTACGGTGGCCCTAGTGGCTTCTTGGGGAGCATTGTGCCTCCACACCGCTCCAAATAGAGATTAGCATCCGCAAGGGTGTGAACTTCAGGATACATCGTCGTATCCGCGTGCCTCGGATATCTCTTACCCGATCCCTTTACTTATGCACTTTACTTTGTGATAGCCATATTGCTTCTTCTCATATATCTTGCTATCACCTAGTAGTTTATCTTGCTTAGCATAAGTTGTTGGTGCACATAGGTGAGCCTAGTTGTTGTAGGTTTTGGGATTAACAAATTAACCGCTAGGTTTATTCCGCATTTGTTCAAGCCTAAACCGTAATTATTTGAAAGCGCCTATTCACCTGCCCCCCTCTAGGCGACTGATAACCCACAAGTGTAGGGGATAGTTGTAGCCTCTTTTGCTAAGTAAGAGTGTCAAACCCAATGAGGAGCTAAAGGTAGAACAAATACTCTCTCAAGTCCTATCGGCCACTGATACGACTCTACGCACGCTTGACGTTCGCTTTACCTAGAACAAGTATGAAACTAGAGGTACTTTGTAGGTATTGTTGGATAGGTTTGCAAGGTAATAAAGAACACGTAAATATAAACTAGGGGCTGCTTAGATAAAGAAGCAATAAAGTAAATATAGCTAGTGTGGAAAAGTGGTGGTAGGAGTTGTGGAATTGTCCCTAGGCAATTGACTATGTTACTAGACCGGTAATCATTATTGCAATTCTATTTGAGGGAGAGGCATAAGCTAACATACTTTCTCTACTTGGATCATATGCACTTATGATTGGAACTCTAGCAAGCATCCGCAACTACTAAAGATTCATTAAGGTAAAACCCAACCATAGCATTAAAGCATCAAGTCCCCTTTTATCCCATACGTAAACAACCTACTTACTCGGGTATGTGCTTCTGTCACTCACGCCACCACCATAAGCAAATCATGAACATATTGCAAACCCTACAACGGGGATCCCTCATGCTTGCATGACACGCAGAGCACCATAGGACAGCACCAATAATAAAACATGCAACTCAAACCAATCATAGCAATTCATCAATCACCGATAAGACAACGGAAATCTACTCAGACATCATAGGATGGCAACACATCATTGGATAATAATATGAAGCATAAAGCACCATGTTCAAGTAGAGGGTACAGTGGGTTACAGGAGAGTGGACTATTGGATATAGAAGGGGGAAGGTGATGGAGATGTTGGTGAAGATGATGGAGGTGTTGGTGAAGATCGCGGTGATGATGATGGCCCCCGGTAGTGCTCCGGCGCCCCCGGAAGCAAGGGGCATAGAGGCCCCCATCTTATTCTTCTTCCTTGACCTCCTCCCTATATGGGAGAAGGGTTTCCCCTCTGGTCCTTGGCTCCCATGACTTGGGAGGGGCGAGAGCCCCTCCGATATTGGATCTATCTCTCTGTTTGTGCGTTCCTAGATTCTGCCCCTTCACCGTTTCTTTTATATCTTGAGATCCGTAACTCCGATTGGGGTGAATCTTTCGCCCAGATTTTTCTCATAAAATTAGCTTTCTTGCGGAAAAAGAAGAGCGTCAACCGCCTTACGGGTGGCCCACAAGAGTGTCAGGCGCGCCCAGGGGGGTGGACGTGCCCCCCTGTCTTGTGGCCACCTCGGACACCGTTTCGCGTTGATTCTTCCTCCGGAAAATCCCAAATATTCCAAAATAATTCTCCGTCAGTTTTTATCCCATTTGGATTCCGTTTGATATTGGGTTTCTGCGAAACATAAAACATGCAACAAACAGGAACTGGCACTGGGCACTGGATCAATATGTTAGTCCCAAAAATAGTATAAAAAGTTGCCAAAAGTATATGAAAGATGAAGAATATTGGCATGGAACAATCAAAAATTATAGATATGACGGAGACGTATCGGCATCCCCAAGCTTAATTCCTGCTCGTCCTCGAGTAGGTAAATGATAAAAAAATAATTTTTGATGTGGAATGCTACCTAGCATAATCTTGATCATATGTCTAATCATGGCATGAATATTAAGACATGAGTGAATCAAAGCAATAGTCTGTCATTTGACATAAAAACAATATTACTTCAAGCGTACCAATAAAGCAATCATGTCTTTTCAAAACAACAAGGCAAAAGCAAGCTTATCCCTACAAAATCATATAGTTTGGCCATGCTTCATTTTCGTCACACAAAATGCCCCCATCATGCACTACCCCGATGACGAGCCGAGCAATTGGTTCATACTTTGTAACGCGCTTCAGATTTTTCAACCCTCACGCAATACATGAGCGCAAGCCATGGATATAGCACTATAGGTGGAATAGAATATAATGATTGAGGTTATGTGGGGAAGACAAATAAGGGAGAAGGTCTCACATTGACACGGCTAATCAACGGGCTATGGAGATGTCCATCAATTGATGTTAATGCGAGGAGTAGGGATTGCCATGCAACGGATGCACTAAGAGCTATAAGTGTATGAAAGCTCAAACTGGAAACAAGTGGGTGTGCATCCAACTTGCTTGCTCATGAAGACCTAGGGTATTTGAGGAAGCCCATCGTTCGAATATACAAGCCAAGTTCTATAATGAAAAATCCCACTAGTATATGAAAGTGACAAGATAAGAGACTCTCTATATGAAGAACATGGTGCTACTTTGAAGCACAATTGTGGAAAAAGGATAGTAATATTGCCCCTTTTTTTGGGTGGGCTTCTTTGGACCCCTTTTTTTATTTAGGCTTCTTTGGCCTTTCCTTTTTTTTCTTTTTTCTTTTTCCTTTTTTTATGGGGCAATGCTCTATAATGATGATCATCACACTTTTATTTACTTACAACTCGATACTAGAACAAAGATATGACTCTATATGAATGCTTCCGGTGGTGTACCGGGATGTGCAATGATCTAGCGTAGCAATGACATCAAAAAACGGACAAGCCATGAAAACATCATGCTAGCTATCTTACGATCATGCAAAGCAATATGACAATAAATGCTCAAGTCATGTATGTGATGATGATGGAAGTTGCATGGCAATATATCTCGGAATGGCTATGGAAATGCCATGATAGGTAGGTATGGTGGCTGTTCTGAGGAAGATATAAGGAGGTTTATGTGTGATAGAGCATATCATATAATGGGGTTTGGATGCACTGGCGAAGTTTGCACCAACTCTCGAGGTGAGAAAGGGCAATGCGCGGTACCGAAGAGGCTAGCAATGATGGAAAGGTAAAAGTGTGTATAATCCATGGACTCACATTAGTCATAAAGAACTCATATACTTATTGCAAAAGTTCATTAGCCCTCAAAGCAAAGTACTAATACACATGCCCCTAGGGGGATAGATTGGTATGAAAATACCAACGCTCGTCCCCGACCGCCACTCATAAGGAAGACAATCAAAGAAACACCCCATGCTTCAAATTTGTCACACAATGGTTACCATACATGCATGATACGGGACTTGCAAACCTCAACACAAGTGTCTCTACAATCCACAACCACCCACTAGCATGACTCTAATATCACCATCTTTATATCACAAAACTATTGCAAGGAATCAAACATATCATATTCAGCGATCTACAAGTTTATGTAGGATTTTATGACTAACCATGTGAATGACCAATTCATGTCATCTCTCTAAATGGATATAAGTGAAGCAGGAGAGTTTAATTCTTTCTACAAAAGATATGCTCACGCTCTAACAAATATAAGTGAAGAAAAAGAGCATTCTACAAATGGCGGTTTTCTATGTGAAGAGAAACAGGCAATCCAAACTTCAAATGATATAAGTGAAGCACATGAAGCATTCTATAAAGCCACACTCAAAAGATTTAAGTGAACTGCAATGAGCATTCTATAAATAAACCAAGGACTATCTCATACCAGCATGGTGCATAAAAGAAAAATGAAAACTAAATGCAAAAGACGCTCCAATCCTTGCACATAATGCATGAACGAAACCAATCCGAAAACATACCGATACTTGTTGAAGAAAGAGGGGATGCCTTCATGGGGATCCCCAAGCTTAGACGCTTGAGTCTCCTTGAATATTTACTTGGGGTGCCTCGGGCATCCCCAAGCTTGAGCTCTTGCCTCTCCTCATTTTCCTCATATCGAGACCTCCTTCATTAGACACTTCATCCACACAAAACTTTAACAGAAAACTCGGTAAGGTCCGTTAGTATAATAAAGAAAATCACTACTCTAAGTACTGTTGCAAACCAATTTATATTTTTTTTGCATTGTTTCTACTGTAATATAACTTTTCCATGGCTTAATCCACTGATATAAATTGATAGATTCATCAAAACAAGCAAACTATGCATCAAAAACAGAATCTATCAAAAACAGAACAGTCTGTAGCAATCTGAACATCCACCATACTTCTGGTACCCCAAATGTTCTACCAAAATTAGGAAAAAAAAACAAGTTGTATAGCAAGGCAGTGCTAAAAGAATCAGAACCATTTGACGTTCCAGTAAAAAATGTAAAATCGCACTCTACAGCCAAAGTTTCTGTCCTGCACCGTACAAACCAACAAGCATTGTGAACATCCTAAAGGCAAACCTTGGCACATTATTTTTATAATACAATGGAATTGTACAAGGCGATAATTATTTTTGTTGAAAAGTTTCTGTAATTAAGATTCACAAAGTTTCCGTGAGCATGAACAAAGTTCAAGGAGCTCTCCCACTTCAACAATGCTTGTCTCTCTCAATTTCACTTTCCTTTGTGAAAAGTTTTTAGGTTCCCCTTTTTTTTAAACTATATGAAAGCACTCAACAGAAATAAATGACTCTCTAAAACTTCCGGGTTGTCTCCCTGGCAGCGCTTTCTTTAAAGCCATTAAGCTAGGCATATAGTGCTCAAGTAACGAATCCACCCGGATCCCAAGGTATATCAAAGCCAATTTTAATTAACAATGATTTGTAATTTAGTAGTGAGCACAAATTAACATATATCAAGCAACAAAGAAGTCTAACTCTCCTCCTATGCATTGGCATGTCATAAAAGAACAATTCATGCACACCAAGTAAAGGCCAATGCATAGTATAAGCAGTTTCTTGCAATTCTGTTGTGTTGGAAACATAAAGAGGCGGAGATGTAGTTCCTCTCTCATAATAATTGCAAGTAGGATCAGCAAGCACATGCATATTATATCTATCAAAATCATCATGTGCAACGGTAAAAGGCAACCCATCAATATAATCCTTAATAAGAACAAACTTCTCTGATATAGTGTAGTTTGGAGAATTCAAAAAGATACTAGGACTGTCATGCGTGGGTGCGATAGCAACAATTTCATGTTTAACATAAGGAACTATAGAAAGTTCATCTCCATAAGCATAATTCATATTGGCATCTTGGCCACAAGCATAACAAGCATCATCAAAAAGGGATATTTCAAACAAATTCAAGGGATCATAGCAATCCTCATAGCAATCATCCTTCGGTAAGCACGAAGGGGAATTAAACAATGTATGAGTTGAAGAGTTACTCTCATTAGAAGGTGGGCACGGGTGATCAATCCGCTCTTCCTCCTTTTGTTCTTTGCTCTCCTCATCATCTTTTTCATCCAATGAGCTCACAGTTTCATCAATTTATTCTTCCATAGCTTCCTGCAAAATATTAGTCTCTTCTTGGACAACAGAGACTTTCTCAATAAATGCATTAATATTGTAATTGTATTCATAATTTTCATAGCAATATCTAAGTATAGCAAGATTTTCTGGTCTATAAATTGAATCCTCAAAATCATCAAACGCTTTAAACATAGATTCAACCTCATAAGCACCCACCCACCCACCCACCCTCCGGTGACTCTCTCCGGTAATCTCCCCGTTCCTCTGGTAACTTTTGGATCTTTTCCGCGCTTTGGATTTGGATTTCCCTCCTCTCTCTTTGGACCCAATTCTCTATGGGTTTGGATGGTGGTGCAACCCTGGATCTGGATTTTTCTCGTGGTGTGGCTTTTGCCGATGAGGTTTTTAGATCTTCTGGTCTTTCGATCCATCCTTTGGAGGGATCCCGTCCTTTTGTTCTGGTAGTCTCTTTCAGTCGGCATGATTTCCGGCTTGATGAAGATTCTGTGGCTGCGGCGCTCGAGACAGCTCTAGGGGGTTCAGCAATTTATCTCTTGGTGACATATATCAAGGACAAGGTTTTCTCGTTTGTGGTGTCCTGCAAGGAGATTGGTTTTCATATTGTTGATTCACGTTCTTACGCTTGCCCTCAGTTTAAATGTTATTTTCATCTCTGGGGCAATGGTGGGCCAAATTGGTGGTGTGCGTTTTTGATCTGGAAAAAAGAGTGTGATGCTGAATGGATTCTTGTTAGTCCTTCAAAGCGGCGTGCTACTCTTGGCTTGTTGGCTATGCATAAACCCCCTGTCAAGTCTGCGATCAGATCTGCTAATCCTACTCGTAAAAGGCTTTCTTCGCCACATTTCAGAATTATGATGTGTGCAAGGGGTATCGCTATCCGGCTACTCAGAACTGTCTTGAGTTGGCTTCTCTGTCTGGTTATGATCTTCCCCCAAAGGAACGTGTTGTCATTCACCCCCCTCCCCCCCGCCGCCGGTGGAGCTGCAGTGGACGGTTGCCTCGCCGTCGATTACTTTTGGTACGGTCGTTCCTATCCGATCGCTTTCCCCGGAACCCCTAGCTCCATCTCTGGCGTGTTCTTCGGGCGGGTTTGCTAATGTTTCAAATGATGCCATGTTAGGCCCCTCCGCCATGTTGGGCTCTTCGGACTCGGTGGTCACTGGCCCTTCGCCCACCTGTCTTCCCAGGCCAAGTTTTTCTCCATTGTGTGGCAGCCCAGTTGTTGTGGAGCCCACTCCTTCTCTTGTTGGGCCTATTAGCCCCACAACGTTGGTGATCCCGTCTACGCAAGAGGCTCAGTATGCTTTTGAGGCCATGGTCAATGACATGGTGGACCAAGTGCTTACGTGTTCTCGTTGCTCTTTGGGGGGCCACCTGTCTGTCAGCTGCCCCTCCACCGTTGGATGTTTGGCATGCGGGGATCCCGCTCATTCAAGAAAAGACTGCGAGTATATTGCGATTGAAAAAGGTTTATGTTGGAAACGGAAGCGTCCCGCTATCTTGGATAGGCTGGTCTCTCCTTGCGTAGGGAAGCGCGCGCTGCCGCCATCTCTGCTGGCTTGCCCTATCACATCACCATTAACCTGCCCGCAGTCTTGCGCTCCGCGCACCCCATCCTCTCCGCCTCCTCCAACGCCCCCGCCTCCTTCATCGCCTCTGCCCATGGCCAACTTCGCCCTGGATCTGCAGCGTTATGTGCCGGTGGGTCATCACATCATTGATGGAGGTGTTCATCGCCTTCCTCGTACTTTCGTCTCGCCTCCATCGCCCATTGTTCGTTCGCACGAGAGCTTCATGATTGCTGAGGTTATGCCGGCGCCACCTTTGCTTTAGATGGGTCAGGTGCGTAAGCAGGTGGTTGAGCTTATCAATCACATGGGTTTTCATGTCCATTCTGCTCAACCATGGATTTCTGGTGTGGGTCTGTTCGAGGTCAGAGATGCTGCCGAACGTTTTGCGTTGATTCAACTACCTCCTCAAGATCTTGGTCAGGATAGATTTGTTCGCTTTATGAAACATGATCATGGAGAGGGTTTTCAGGGGGTTCAAGGTTTTGGTGAAGGATGTTTGATGTTCTTAGGTGTGCCCCTGTATCTACGTAATACTGAGAATCTGAGGGCTGCTGTTAATACCTTTGGACAGTTCCATCATTGGATTAGTGATGATCCATATCTCATCCGATCTATTGTGTTTGCCTCCTTTCTTGAGGATATCCTGGTTCCTAGGGACGTGGTGTTTTCTGATTATGCTGCCTGGGGTGGTGCTAAGGTTTCTTGGACAGCGTCGTGTTATATTCTAGGAGCCAATTTTGCTGAGCAAATGCCACAAGATGAGGATCCCATGCCTATTGACGACAATCCTCACCCCCTGCCTGGCCACTTAATCCATGAAGATAATCTCTTTGCTCTTCCGCCTTATCCTGCTCTTGGGTGGAACGACGTGCCGCCTCCCCCGCCTCCCATGGATGATAATCAGGGTGGTGGTTAGGGTTGGCACGCCAATGAGCAGGATGCCCAGGAGGTTCCAGTGCAAGTTGAGCTCGCTCCTGATCAGGAGTCTATGGTCATTAACCAGCAGGATTTCTCGGGCTCTGTTAGCCAGTCGGTAAGTCAAGTTCAGGATGATCCTATTTTACATGATGTGGAGATTGTGCAAGGCCCAGCGGTGATTGTGCAAGTTCCTGTTGATATTGGAAATGTTGCTTTGGATGCCCAGCTTGATGTTGCACCAGTGGATCCAGTTCTCGTTGGGGGTGATCTTCAGATTGGTATTCAGCCTGCTGTGGATGTGGATGAAAATGTCATTCAGATGCATGAGGCACTGGTTGATCCTGATGCTTTGGCTATTGTACCGTACCAGCCTCCAGTGTTGCTGCAGCAGAATCTTGTTGTTGGTCGAGTACATGTTGTTTATGGCCCACCATTGCCTCCTGAGATGGCCTGGAGACGTACTTTTGATACTCTGTTGGGGCGTTGCTCTACTCTTCAGGTTCCAAAGCCGGTTCTGCAGTATTCTTTTGGGTCACTGGTCCTTTCCAAGAGATCGTGGTCTCTAGCCTTTGAGAAGGTCAATTGGGTTTCTGACTTTATCACTGATGATTCGGCTAACATGGTCGCCCCTTTGTCTGCTCTCCCACCTCCCAGGGGGCTTGCTCGTGATCTTTTTCCTGACAGCCAGCTGGAGTTGGAGCATGACACAGGCCTGCATGAGCAGATCTCCTTCTCTGCTCCTTCTCTGAAAAAGAAGAAGGCCCCCAAGCGCAGTTGTCCTCCTGTTGTGGACTCTGAACTGCGTCGCTGCACCTGGATTTCTGCAAAAAGGGATGGTTTCAAGCCAGTGCTTCAAGCATTGCCTATGTCTGAACCTAAGAAAAGAAGCCCCGTTCCAAGCCCCTGATGGATGATGGTTCTGCTAGTCGTATGCCTTCGGTGCCACCGCCAACACCTATTCGTCATATTCAGCAAATTGGAGTGGATCTGGGTATCTCTACTGAAAAGCTCTCTGTGGATGCGCTTATGGCGGATCCTTCTTCTGCCAAGGACAAGTCCTCCCATGATTAGTTCGTGTTGTGCAAGCGGGGTGTGGTCGACCCATAACCGGACTAGTTATCGTAGGATTTATCTAAATTTTTTTCCTCCGGGACTCATATGCATTCGTTGTCTTTGCAAACTTCTTTTGTTTGGCTCTACTGCATGTCTGAAATGCTCTATGTGCTGCCTGCTATGTGGGCATGCTATTAAAGTTGTAAACGCTATGTTCAATGGATATTCGGTCTACTAGAAGTTGGCGTGTTATGTGTTGGAATGTTCGGGGCTTAAATTCTGATGACCGTCAGCATGCTGTTCGTAACAAAGTGGATGAAAGTCGGGCCTCTGTTATCTGTCTGCAGGAAACGAAAATGGAGTGTATTGACTCCAGAACTGTCAGGAAATTTTGCCCTCGTCGCTTTGATTCTTTTTCTTATAGCCCTTCTGTTGGGGCTTCGGGCGGCATTGTTGTGTTGTGGAACTCCTCTGTCCTTACAGGGAGATTAATTGAGGTCAAGCAATTTGGCGTTGTTGTGCACTTTACTTCTAAACATAACAATGAGCAATGGACGTTGGTTACTGTCTATGGGCCATGTCGTGGCCAGGCTAGGGATGATTTTGTGGATTGGCTTTATAACCTTTCCATCCCTGACTCTGAAAATTGGCTTGTTTTGGGGGACTTTAATTTCATTCGATCAACTGACAACAGAAACCTACCTAGTGGCGATGCTAATGATATCTTCATTTTTAATGAGATTATTGGGCACCTTGGCTTGCTTGAGTTACCTATTAAGGGGAGATCTTACACTTGGTCGAATATGCAGGATAATCCTCTTCTAGAGCAGCTAGATTGGTTTTTCACTTCCTCAAACTGGATCACTTGTTATCATTCCACACAGGTGTTGCCTCTGGCCAGGACTGCTTCAGATCATGTGCCTTGTGTGGTGGCCATCAACACTTCTATCCCTAAATGTAACATTTTTTGTTTTGAGAATTACTGGGTGGAGCTGCAGGGTTTTATGGACTGTGTGTCTGCCTCGTGGTCTTCTACTTCCAAAAAAACCAACATCTTGGCCAAGATTGCTGACAAATTTAAGTCCTTGAGGAGGGATCTTAAGAGTTGGCACATGAATGTTTCCAAAATGAAAATATTAATTGCTAAATGTAATAGGGTGGTTCTCATTTTGGATTGTTTGGAGGAATTGAGGCCAATTTATAGGCATGAATTCAACTTTCGTACTCTGGTCAAGTTGCACTTGGAGCATCTTCTGCACCTTCAATTTCTGTATTGGAAGAAGAGGTGCACTATAAGATCTATTAAAGTGGGTGAGGAGAACACTAAATTCTTTCATGCTATGGCTTATGAAAGGTTTAGGCATAACTCCATTGCTTCTCTGCGGTTGGAGGATGGTTCAATTGTCTCTGATCATGAGCAAATGGCTGTTGCTCTCTGGTAAAATTTCAAAAACAGGATAGGTACTAGTCATGGTATTGAAATATGTTTTGATCTTTACTCCATCATACACAGAGTTGAGGGCCTTGACTCCCTCACTAAGATGTTCTCCAAGGAGGAGATAGATAATACTGTTAAGAACATGCCCATTGATAAGTCTCCTAGGCCAGATGGCTTTAATGGACTATTTTTTTAAAATGTTGGTCAATAATCAGTAAGGATTTCTATGAGTTGGCTTCTGCTTTTCATGAGGGGTCTGTGAATCTGGAGAACATCAATTATTCTTATACCACCCTGGTTCCTAAGAAGAGATCTCCTGAGTCTGTTAATGATTTTAGGCCTATCTCTCTTTCTGGTATGGGGGTGAAGTTTCTTTCTAAGATGGCTGCTAACAGGCTGCAGCAAGATATCATAAGATGTTTGCATAAAAACCAATATGGTTTTATGAAATCCAGAACCATTCAAGACTGTGTTGCTTGGACCTTGGAATATTTGCACCAATGTCATCAGTCAAAGAGGCCCATTGTCATTCTAAAGCTGGATTTTGAGAAAGCTTTTGATTCTATTGAACATGAGGCCATTTTCCAAATTTTACAAGGGTTTTAATGATAAGTGGATTTCCTGGGTTAAATAGTTTTTGTCTTCTGGAACATCTTCTGTTCTGCTTAATGGAGTTCCTGGGAAGCAATTTGCTTGTAAAAAAGGAGTTAGACAGGGTGACCCTCTTTCTCCACTTCTGTTTGCCATTGCTGCAGATCTGTTGCAATCAGTGGTCAATGATATGCATCATAAAGGACTTTTACAGCTTCCTATTCCATGCCATGATAAGGAATACCCAATTATCTAGTATGCTGATGACACCCTCATTATTATGCCTGCTGAGGAATCTCAATTGCTCTCCTTGAAGAAAATGCTCCTTCTTTTCGCCAAGTCCACTGGATTGCATGTTAACTATCATAAGTCTTCCATACTTCCTATTAATGTGGATTCAGTGGAGATTGCCAGACTTGCTGTTGTATTTGGTTGTGTGGTTGGCACCCTTCCTTTTACTTATCTTGGGCTTCCTGTGGGAATTACAAAACCTAAGATCTTGGACTTAATGCCCCTGGTTGATAGTATGGAAAGGAAGCTTTCTGTTAGCTCTTCCTTCCTTGCTCATGGAGGACGACTGCAGTACCTGATCTCTGCCCTTTCCTCTGTGCCTATTTTTTTCTTGTGCAATCTGGACTTGCCTCCTGGTATTTTAAAGCAGCTTGAAAGAATTCAGAGGCAATGTCTATGGCGGAAGTATGGACATGATTCTGGTCAGTCTCTGGCTGCTTGGGGTTTGGTTTGTAGACCAAAGAACAAAGGTGGCTTCGGTATTTTGAATCTGAAGCTGCAGAATGAGGCTCTGCTCCTTAAACATGCTAGCAAATTCTACAATAAAGTTGATGTGCCCTGGGTTCAACTCATCTAGAATACTTACTACCATGGTAGGGCTCCTCATGCTACTATCATTTGTGGCTCTTTCTGGTGGAGAGATATTTGCAAGTTAATGGATAAGTTCAGGATGGTCAGTGCAGTGCATGTTAATAGGGGTGACACTGTCCTGTTTTGGTCTAATTCTTGGTCTTTGGGGGACACTAATACTCCTCTTGAGCAGAGGTTTTCTAGGCTCTTTTCATTTTCCATTGATCCACTTATCTCTGCTGCTGAGGTTTTTGATTCGACTGAGCTCACCTCCTTATTCCGTTTACCCCTCTCTGAGAGAGCCTTTGGAGAGCTACAGTCCTTGCAAAACCTGTTGTTGCTCTCAAACCATGATCCTCAGCTTAATGATACATGGGTGTGGAAAGAGGATGGCAAGGGATATTCTGCCAAGAAATACTATTCATTCTTGCATAAACACATTGTGCCCAATCCACTCTTGTCCTGGGTGTGGGTTAGCTGCTGCACTATGAGAATCAAGTTCTTTGCTTGGATGCTGATTATGGATCAGCTGAACACTCAGGATATGCTGGAGAGAAGGCAATGGAATGTATCTGATTCAAACTTCTGTGTTCTATGTCCAACACAAACCAAGGAGGATAGAGATCATCTATTCTTTCAATGTAATTTCAGTTGTAGGGTCTGGAATTATCTTCAAATCAACTGGATGGCTGGAGATGATATGATTGCCATTGCCTATCATGCTAGAAGGGATTTTGCTAAGCCTTTCTTCTCTGAAGTGGTTTTCCTAGCATGTTGGGACATCTGGAATGTTAGGAATGATATGGTTTTTAGGAATATTTCTCCCTCTTTTCGTCGATGGAGGTCTTCTTTTATTCTAGACATTTCCCTCTTGGTTCATAGAATTAAACCTAAGTTCAAGTAGGATCTGCTTAGATGGACTTCCTCTTTGCCTCCTTGAGCTGAGTTTGTTGTCCTCCCTCTTTCTTCCTTTTTTGGGTCTGTTAGACCTTGTAAGTTGTGTACATTTGTAACCTTTTTTGAGAGCAATAAAATTACTGTGGGGTCCATACCCTACAGTTTCAGGTCAAAAAAACCCTCATAAGCACCCATAAAAGCAACAAATTCTTCTATCTGTTCCACATCATAGTAATCATATCTACCATTAGCATAAGAATCTAAGGTTTCATTATCACTGAATTTGCATGAAAAGGGAAGGTGTGGAGCCTTCATCCTAGAGCAACAAGTATAATCATGTATCACGCATAGTTGACGAGCATACCAATGTAATATATGAATTTGATCCCGTAATAGTTTCCGTTTTTGTGTCAAGCGTAATCCCTAAAGTATTCACGTTGATCCAACGTTACTCCCATTACGTAATTGAATGGGTTTTCTCATGATTATTAAAGTAGTACATAATATCTTGAACATAACGAGCATCGAGGGTTTTAGGAGGTTCCCCATCTCCATGAGTAGCAAGTACACCTAATTTTTTTGGTATTTCGTGTTCCATATCCATAGCTAAAGATAGAGAACAACTTAGAACAGCAAATAAAAATTACTTAGTGATAAAGCAAACAAGCACACACGAGAATATTCACCCCACACTATGACTCCCCGGCAACGGCACCAGAAAAAGGTCTTGATAACCCACAAGTGTAGGGGATAGTTGTAGCCTCTTTCGATAAGTAAGAGTGTCGAACCCAACGAGGAGCTAAAGGTAGAACAAATACTCTCTTGAGTCCTATCGGCCACTGATACGACTCTACGCACGCTTGACGTTCGCTTTACCTAGAACAAGTATGAAACTAGAGGTACTTTGTAGGTGTTGTTGGATAGGTTTGCAAGATAATAAAGAACACGTAAATATAAACTAGGGGCTATTTAGATAAAGAAGCAATAAAGTAAATATAGCGAGTGTGGAAAAGTGGTGGTAGGAGTTGTGGAATTGTCCCTAGGCAATTGACTATGTTACTAGACCGGTAATCACTATTGCAATTCTAATTGAGGGAGAGGCATAAGCTAACATACTTTCTCTACTTGGATCATATGCACTTATGATTGGAACTCTAGCAAGCATCCGCAACTACTAAAGATTCATTAAGGTAAAACCCAACCGTAGCATTAAAGCATGAAGTCCCCTTTTATTCCATACGTAAACAACCTACTTACTCGGGTCTGTGCTTCTGTCACTCACGCCACCCACCATAAGAAAATCATGAACATATTGCAAACCCTACAGCGGGGATCCCTCATGCTTGCGTGACACGGAAAGCACCGTAGGACAGCACCAATAATAAAACATGCAACTAAAACCAATCATAGAAATTCATCAATCACCGATAGACAACGGAAATCTACTCAGACATCATAGGATGGCAACACATCATTGGATAATAATATGAAGCATAAAGCACCATGTTCAAGTAGAGGGTACAGCGGGTTGCGGGAGAGTGGACCACTGGATATAGAAGGGGAAGGTGATGGAGATGTTGGTGAAGATGATGGAGGTGTTGGTGAAGATCGCGGTGATGATGATGGCCCCCAATAGCGCTCCGACACCACCGGAAGCAAGGGGGAGAGAGGCCCCCTTCTTCTTCTTCTTCCTTGACCTCCTCCCTGGATGGGAGAAGGGTTTCCACTCTGGTCCTTGGATCTCATGGCTTGGGAAGGGCGTGAGCCCCTCCGAGATTGGATCTATCTCTCTGTTTCTGCGTTCCCAGATTTTGCCCCTTCACCGTTTCTTTTATATCTGGAGATCCGTAACTGCGATTGGGGTGAATCCTCGCCCAGATTCTTTCATAAAATTATCTTTCTTGCGGCAAAAGAAGAGCATCAACCGCCCTACGGGTGGCCCACAAGAGTGCCAGGCATGCCCAGGGGGTGGGCGCGCCCCCTGTCTCGTGGCCACCTCGGACACCGTTTCGCGTTGATTCTTCGTCCGGAAAATCCCAAATATTCCAAAATAATTCTCCGTCCGTTTTTATCCCGTTTGGATTCCGTTTGATATTGGGTTTCTGCGAAACATAAAACATGTAACAAACAGGAACTGGCACTGGGCACTGGATCAATATGTTAGTCCCAAAAATAGTATAAAAAGTTGCCAAAAGTATATGAAAGTTGAAGAATATTGGCATGGAACAATAAAAAATTATAGATACGACGGAGACGTATCAGCGACATCCACGGTCTTTCACACGGCATGAGTCTAAAATACCAATTTCAGCTCTTGTAACATCCCATATGTTCCATGGCGTTCAAAACATCTTTCAAGCCCCGATTCTAAGACGTAAAGCATGGTGCACTAAACTATCAAGTAGTCATCATATTGAGCTTGTCAAACATTCATAACGTCTGCATGAGGGGGAAGTAACAATCTATTCACAATATAAAGTATGAATCAGAAACTTCATTGAAAACTAACAAACTATAATCTTAGTCACTGAAGCAATTGCAATTTATCATAACATCGAAAAGAGTCAATATAAGAGCTTTTCAGCAAGTCCACATACTCAACTATCATTTAGTCTTTCACAATTGCTAACACTCACGCAATACTTATGGGTCTGAAGTTTTAATCGGACACAGAGAAAGATAGGGGCTTATAGTTTTGCCTCCCAACCTTTTACCTCAAGGGTAACGTCAACAATAATGCTTTATGAAAACCCACATCCAATTGGATATATATATCAGGATCTTTCCAACACATAGTGCTTGCCAAAGGATAAAGTGTGAAAAGGAAAGGTGAAGATCACCATGACTCTTGTATAAGGTATAAGACAAAAATAAAAGACAGGCCCTTTGTAGAGGGAAGCAGAGGTTGTCATGTGCTTTTATGGTTGGATGCACAAAATCTTAACGCAAAAGAATGTCACTTTATATTGACACTTGTGATAGGGACCTTTATTATGCAGTCTGTCACTTTTATTTCTTCCATATCACAAGCTCGTATAAAGCTTATTTTCTCCACACTAATAGATCATACATATTTAGAGAGCAATTTTTATTGCTTGCAGCAATGACAACTTACTTGAAGGATCTTACTCAATCCATAGGTATATATGGTGGACTCTCCTGGCAAAACTGGGTTTAAGGATATTTGGAAGCACAAGTAGTATCTCTACTTGGTGCAAAGAATTTGGCTAGCATGAGGGGGAAAGTCAAGCTCAACATGTTGGATGATCCATGACAATATAATTCATTTCGAATATAAGAAAACATAACACATTACGTTGTCTTCCTTGTCCAACATCAACTTTTTAGCATGTCATATTTTAATGAGTGCTCACAATAATAAAAGATGTCCAAGGTAGTGTATTTATATGTGAAAACCTCTCTTTCTTTATTACTTCCTATTAATTGCAATGATGACCAAAACTATGTTTGTCAACTCTCAACAACTTTTATTCATCATACTCTTTATATGTGAAGTCATCACTCTCCATAAGATCAACATGATCTTTTCATTTCTTTTTATTCTTTTTTCTTTTATTCCCTCAAGATCATAGCAAGATAACCAAGCCCTCGACTCAAAACTAATATTTATTATATATAGCTCAGGGATTCGATTACATAGATAAGGATCGGCACAAAAACTCAAAGCTAGATCATACTAAACTTTATTCTACTAGATCAAGATATAACCAAAAGGATCGAACTAAGAAAAACATTAAAGATAGTAGTGTGATGGTGATACGATACCGGGGAACCTCCCCCAAGCTTGGCAGTTGCCAAGGAGAGTGCCCATACTCATGTATTTATGTTTCTTTCTTTGGAGGTGGTGATGATGGAGTTGTTGATGATGGGGTGTCGCACATCAAGCGTAAGAGATCCTCCAATTTACGTATAATGCTCTTGAGTGCGGTGATATGCTCTTACAACAAAATATTTTCACGTGTGAGATACTTGTTTTGTATGCAAGTTAGCTCAATCATCTTGAAAGCTTCAATCTTAGTTGGGGTGAGATGATTATAGTAAGGTTGAGAGAAGCCTTCTTCTTCTATTGTTGGGACTTGCTCCTTTGCGACCTCTTTGATCTTGCCACCTTCCTTGATTTCCCTGATTTCTTCTTGCTCCATCTCTATCTTCATTAGCCAAGCATCGTCGCCCACAATGTTGGAGGAGGGGGGAGACATATTGCTCTAATGTGCGACAGAGACAACTCAAGACAAAAACAGAGGGTTTTGTCGTGGTACGATGATCAAAACCTTCGGGAAATTATATAATGAATTTTTACCAACCAAAAGAAATATTGTGCAAGAAAATGGAGTTCGGAGGGCACACGAGGTGTCCATGAGGCAGGGGGGTGCGCCCTCCACCCTCGTTGATGCCTCGTGTCCTTTCCGGACTACTTCTTACTTTCCTATTTTCTTAAGTATTCCAAAACGGAGAAAAAATGCTGTTATAACTGTTTTGGAGTCGGTTTACTTACCGTACCACATACCTATTCCTTTTCGGAGTCTGAAATGTTCTGGAAAGTGCCCCTTATGTACTCCTCCGGGGTTACGGTGTTAATAACATTAGTTTCAACATTTATGGGATTA
Organism: Triticum dicoccoides; assembly: GCF_002162155.2. Lineage (NCBI taxonomy): Eukaryota > Viridiplantae > Streptophyta > Magnoliopsida > Poales > Poaceae > Triticum > Triticum dicoccoides. The sequence continues at coordinate 627,420,240 of NC_041387.1, forward strand.
CCTGAGATATAATGTTTGATTTTTTGACCGTTCACTAATGTCTACTGCGCAACCTTCTCCTTGTAGACGTTGCTGGGCCTCCAAGTGCACAGGTTTGTAGGACAGTAGAAAATTGCCCTTAAGTGGCTGACCTAAGGTTTATCAATCCGTGGGATGTGTAGGATGAAGATGGTCTCTCTCAAACAACCCTGCAACCAAATAACAAAGAGTCTCTTGTGTCCCCAACACACCCAATACAATGGTAAATTGTATAAGTGCACTAGTTCAGCGAAGAGATGGTGATACAAGTGCAATATGGATGGTAGATATGAGTATTTGTAATCTGAAAATATAAAAACAGCAAGGTAACAAGTGGTAAAAGTGAGCGTAAACGGTATTGCAATGCTAGGAAACAAGGCCTAGGGTTCATACTTTCACTAGTGCAAGTTCTCTCAACAATAATAACATAATTGGATCATATAACTATCCCTACACATGCAAAAAAGAGTCACTCCAAAGTCACTAATAGTGGAGAACAAACGAAGAGATTATTGTAGGGTACGAAACCACCTCAAAGTTATCCTTTTTGATCGATCTATTCAAGAGTCCGTAGTAAAATAACATGAATCTATTCTTTCCGTTCGATCTATCATAGGGTTCGTACTAGAATAACACCTTAAGACACAAATCAACCAGAACCCTAATGTCACCTAGATACTCCGATGTCACCTCAAGTATCCGTGGGTATGATTATACGATATGCATCACACAATCTCAGACTCATCTATTCAAACCAACACAAAGTACTTCAAAGAGTGCCCCAAAGTTTCTACCGGAGAGTCAAGACGAAAACGTGTGCCAACCCCTATGCATAAGTTCACAAGGTCACTGAACCCGCAAGTTGATCACCAAAACATACATCAAGTAGATCACGTGAATATCCCAATGTCACCACAGATAAGCACATGCAATACATACATCAACTGTTCTCAAATACTTAAAGACTCAATCCGATAAAATAACTTCAAAGGGAAAACTCAATCCATTACAAGAGAATAGAGGGGGACAAACATCATAAGATCCAACTATAATAGCAAAGCTCGCGATACATCAAGATCGTACCACCTCAAGAACACGAGAGAGAGAGAGAGAGAGAGAGAGAGAGAGAGAGAGAGAGAGAGAGAGAGATCAACACATAGCTACTGGTACATACCCTCAGCCTCGAGGGTGAACTACTCCCTCATCGTCATGGAGAGCGCCGGGATGATGAAGATGGCCACCGGTCAGGGATCCCCCCTCTGGTAGGGTGCCGAACAGGGTCCCGATTGGTTTTTGGTGGCTACAGAGGCATGCGACGGCGAAACTCTCGATCTAGGTTATTTTCTGGAGGTTTCAGTATTTATAGGAATTTTTGGTGTCGGGAACAAGTCAGGGGGGTCTCCGAGATGTCCACGAGGCAGGGGGCGCGCCCCCACCCTCGTGGGCAGCCCGTGACTCTTCTGGCCCAACTTTTTCACTCCAGGGGCTTCTTTTGGTCCATAAAAAATCATCAAAAGTTGGCACGTCAGTTGGACTCCGTTTGGTATTCCTTTTCTACAAAACTCAAAAACAATGAAAAAATAGAAACTGGCACTAGGCTCTAGGTTAATAGGTTAGTCCCAAAAATCATATAAAATAGCATATAAATGCATATAAGACATCCTAGGTGGATAATATAATAGCATGGAACAATCAAAAATTATAGATACGTTGGAGACGTATCAAGCATCCCCAAGCTTAATTCATGCTCGTCCTCGAGTAGGTAAATGATAAAAACAGAATTTTTGATGTGGAATGCTACCTAACATATTTATCAATGTAATCTTCTTTATTGTGGCAAGAATATTTAGATCCATAAGATTCAAGACAATAGTTTAATATTGACATAAAAATAATAATACTTCAAGCATACTAACCAAGCAATCATGTCTTCTCAAAATAACATGGCCAAAGAAAGTTATCCCTACAAAATCATATAGTCTGGCTATGCTCTATCTTCATCACACAAAACATTTAAATCATGCACAACCCCGATGACAAGCCAAGCAATTGTTTCATACTTTTGATGTTCTCAAACTTTTTCAATCTTCACGCAATACATGAGTGTGAGCCGTGGACATAGCACTATAGGTGAAATAGAATGGTGGTTGTGGAGAAGACAAAAAGGACAAGATAGTCTCACATCAACTAGGCGTATCAACAGGCCATGGAGATGCCCATCAATAGATATCAATGTGAGTGAGTAGGGATTGCCATGCAACGGATGCACTAGAGCTATAAGTGTATGAAAGCTCAACAAAAGAAACTAAGTGGGTGTGCATCCAACTTGGTTGCTCACAAAGACCTAGGGCATTTTGAGGAAGCCCATCATTGGAATATACAAGCCAAGTTCTATAATGTAAAATTCCCACTAGTATATGAAAGTGATAACATACAAGACACTCTATCATGAAAATCATGGTGCTACTTTGAAGCACAAGTATGGTAAAAGGATAGTAGCATTTCCACTTCTCTCTTTTTCTCTCATTTTTTTTGGGCCTTCTCCTTTTTTATGACCTCTTTTTTTTCTCTTTTTATTTTTTTTTATTTTTCGTCCGGAGTCTCATCCCGACTTGTGGGGGAATCATAGTCTCCATCATCCTTTCCTCACTGGGACAATGCTCTAATAATGATGATCATCACACTTTTATTTACTTACAACTCATGAATTACAAATTGATACTTAGAACAAAATATGACTCTATGTGAATGCCTCCGGTGGTGTACCGGGATATGCAATGAATCAAGAGTGACATGTATGAAAGAATTATAATGGTGGCTTTGCCACAAATACGATGCCAACTACATGATCATGCAAAGCAATATGACAATGATGAAGCGTGTCATAATAAACGGAACGGTGGAAAGTTGCATGGCAATATATCTCGAAATGGCTATGGAAATGCCATAATAGGTAGGTATGGTGGCTGTTTTGAGGACGGAATATGGTGGGTGTATGATACTGGCGAAAGGCGTGCGGTATTAGAGAGGCTAGCAATAGCGGAAGGGTGAGAGTGCGTACAATCCATGGACTCAACATTAGTCATAAAAACTCACATACTTATTGCAAAAAATCTATTATTGATCGAAACGAATTACTACGCGCATGCTCCTAGGGGGATAGATTGGTAGGAAAAGACCATCGCTCGTCCCCGACCGCCACTCATAAGAAAGACAATAAATAAATAAATCATGCTCCGACTTCATCACATAACGGTTCACCATACGTGCATGCTACGGGAATCACAAACTTTAACACAAGTATCTCTCAAATTCACAACTACTCAACTAGCATGACTCTAATATCACCATCTTCATATCTCAAAACAATCATAAGGAATCAAACTTCTCATAGTATTCAATGCACTTTATATGAAAGTTTTTATTATATCCCTCTTGGATGCCCATCATATTAGGACTAAATTCATAACCAAAGCAAATTACCATGCTGTTTAAGACTCTCAAAACGATATAAGTGAAGCATGATAGTTCATCTATTTCTTCAAAATAAAACCACCGTCATTCTCTAAAAGATATAACTGAAGCACAAGAACAAACGACAAACTACTCCAAAAGATATAAGTGAAGATCAATGAGTAATTGAATAATTGTGAATCTATGTGAAGACTCTCTAACATATCCTGGTATTTTATTCAAACAGCAACAAAAACAAAAGAAAATAAAATGATGCTCCAAGCAAAACACATATCATGTGGTGAATAAAAATATAGCTCCAAGTAAAGTTACCGATGAACGAAGACGAAAGAGGGGATGCCATCCGGGGCATCCCCAAGCTTAGGCTCTTGGTTGTCCTTGAATATTACCTTGGGGTGCCTTTGGCATCCCCAAGCTTAGTCTCTTGCCACTCCTTATTCCATAGTCCATCGAATCTTTACCCAAAACTTGAAAACTTCACAACACAAAACTCAACAGAAAACTCATAAGCTCCGTTAGTATAAGAAAATAAAACCACCACTTAAGTAATGTTGTGAACTCATTATAAATTCATATTGGTGTAATATCTACTTTATTCCAACTTATCTATGGTTCATACCCTCCGATACTACTCATAGATTCATCAAAATAAGCAAACCGCACATAGAAAACAGAATCTGTCAAAAATAGAACAGTCTATAGTAATCTGTATCAAACGTATACTTTTGGAACTCCAAAAATTCAGAAATAAATTGGTGGACCTGATTAATTTGTATATTAATCATCTTAAAAAGAATCAACCTAAAATCGCTCTCCATTAAAAATGGCAGCTAATCTCGTGAGCGATAAAGTTTTTGTTTTTCACAGCAAGATCATAAAGACTTCACCCAAGTCTTCCCAAAGGTTCTACTTGGCACAAACACTAATTAAAACATAAAACCACATCTAAGAAGAGTCTAGATGAATTATTTATTACTAAACAGAAACAAAATCAAGGAACAAAAATAAAATTGGGTTGCCTCCCAACAAGCGCTAACGTTTAACGCCCCTAGCTAGGCATGATGATTTCAATGATGCTCACATAAAAGATAAGAATTGAAACATAAAGAGAGCATCATGAAGAATATGACTAGCACATTTAAGTCTAACCCACTTCCTATGCATAGCGATTTTGTGAGCAAACAACTTATGGGAACAATAATCAACTACCATAGGAACGCAAAACAAGAATAACTTCAAAAATTTAAGCACATAGAGAGGAAACTTGATATTATTGCAATTCCTACAAGCATATGTTCCCCCCTCATAATAATTTTCAGTAGCATCATGAATGAATTCAACAATATAACCATCACATAAACCATTCTTTTCATGATGCATAAACATAGAATTTTTATTACTCTCCACATAAGCAAAATTCTTCTCATTCGAAATAGTAGTGGGAGCAAACTCAACAAAATAACTATCATGTGAGGCATGATCCAATGGAAAATTAAAATGATGATGACAAGTTTCATGGTTATCTTTATTCTTTATAGCATAGGTGTCATCACAATAATCATCATAAATAGGAGGCATGCTTTCATCATAATAAATTTGCTCATCAAAACTTGGGGGACAAAAAATATCATCTTCGTCAAACATAGCTTCCCGAAGCTTGTGGCTTTGCATATCATTAGCATCATGGATATCCAAGGAATTCATATTAATAACATCGCAATCATGCTCATCATTCACATATTTTAGGCAAAGCATTCTATGTAATTCTTCTTCTAGTACTTGAGCACAATTTTCCTTCCCATCATTTTCACGAAAGACATTAAAAAGATGAAGCATATGAGGCACCCTTAATTCCATTTTTTGTAGTTTTTTTATAAACTAAACCAGTGATAAAACAACAAACTAAAAGATTCGATTGCAAGATCTAAAGATATACCTTCAAGCACTCACCTCCTCGGCAACGGCGCCAGGAAAGAGCTTGATGTCTACTACGCAACCTTCTCCTTGTAGACGTTGTTGGGCCTCCAAGTGCAGAGGTTTGTAGGACAGTACCAAATTTCCCTCAAGTGGATGACCTGAGGTTTATCAATCCGTGGGAGGTGTAGGATGAAGATGGTCTCTCTCAAACAACCCTGCAACCAAATAACAAAGAGTCTCTTATGTGCCCAACACACCCAATACAATGGTGAATTGTATAGGTGCACTAGTTCGGCGAAGAGATGGTGATACAAGTGCAATATGGATGGTAGATATGAGTATTTGTAATCTGAAAATATAAAAACAGCAAGGTAACAAGTGGTAAAAGTGAGCGTAAACGGTATTGCAATGCTAGGAAACAAGGCCTGGGGTTCATACTTTCACTAGTGCAAGTTCTCTCAACAATAATAACATAATTGGATCATATAACTATCCCTCACATGCAACAAAGAGTCACTCCAAAGTCAGTAATAGTGGAGAACAAACGAAGAGATTATTGTAGGGTATGAAACCACCTCAAAGTTATCCTTTCTGATCGATCTATTCAAGGGTCTGTAGTAAAATAACACGATGCTATTCAGTTCGTACTAGAATAACACCTTAAGACACGAATCAACCAAAACCCTAATGTCACCTAGATACTCCAATGTCACCTCAAGTATCTGTGAGTATGATTATACGATATGCATCACACAATCTCAGATTCATCTATTCAAACCAACACAAAGTACTTCAAAGAGTGCCCCAAAGTTTCTACCGGAGAGTCAAGACAAAAACGTGTGCCAACCCCTATGCATAAGTTCACAAGGTCACTGAACCCGCAAGTTGATCACCAAAACATACATCAAGTAGATCACGTGAATATCCCAATGTCACCACAGATAAGCACATGCAAGACATACATCAAGTGTTCTCAAATCCTTAAAGACTCAATCCGATAAGATAACTTCAAAGGGAAAACTCAATCCATTACAAGAGAGTAGAGGGGGAGAAATATCATAAGATCCAACTATAATAGCAAAGCTTGTGATACATCAAGATCGTACCACCTCAAGAACACGAGAGAGAGAGAGAGAGAGAGAGAGAGAGCGAGATCAAACACATAGCTACTGGTACATACCCTCAGCCCCGAGGGTGAACTACTCCCTCCTTGTCATGGAGAGTGCCGAGATGATGAAGATGGCCACCGGTGAGGGATCCCCCCTCCGGCAGGGTGCCGGAACAGGGTCCTGATTGGTTTTTGGTGGCTATAGAGGCTTGCAGCAGCGGAACACCCGACCTAGGTTATGTTCTCGAGGTTTCAGTGTTTATAGGAAGTTTTGGCGTCGGAAACAAGTCAGGGGGGTCTCCGGGCTATCCACGAGGTAGGGGTCGGGCCTCCCACCCTCATGGGCAGCCTGAGACTCTTCTGGCCCAACTTTTTAACTCCACGGGCTTCTTTTGGTCCATAGAAAATCATAAAAAATTGGCACGTCAATTGGACTCTGTTTGGTATTCCTTTTCTGCAAAATTCAAAAACAAGGAAAAAAACAGAAACTGGCACTGGGCTCTAGGTTAATAGGTTACTCCCAAAATCATATAAAATAACATATAAATGCATATAAGACATCCTAAATGGATAATATAATAGTGTGGAACAATCAAAACTTATAATACATTGGAGACATATCATTCACCACCTTTGGATTTGTGCCTTCAAAGTTGTTGATTTTTATGGCACCGAAACGATCGACCTCCTCGATAACATAAGGACCTTTACATTTAGAGAGGAGTTTTCTTGCAAAAAAATCTTAAACGAGAGTTGTATAACAAAACATAATCACCTACATTAAACTCACGCTTTTGTATCATTTTGTCATGCCATCTTTTAACTTTTTCTTTAAACAATTTGGCATTCTCATAGGCCTAGGTTCTCCACTCATCAAATGAGCTAATGTCAAATAGTCTCTTCTCACCGGCAAGTTTGAAATCATAATTGAGCTCTTTAATGGCCCAATATGCCTTATGTTCTAGTTCAAGAGGTAAGTGACATGCTTTTCCATAAACCATTTTATACGGAGACATACCCATAGGATTTTTATATGAAGTTCTATAGGGCCATAATGCATCATCAAGTTTTTTGGACCAATTCTTCCTAGATCTATTAATAGTCTTTTGCAAAATTAATTTAATCTCCGTATTAGTCAGTTCTACTTGACCACTAGACTGTGGGTGGTATGGAGATGCAATTCTATGATTAACATCATACTTAGCAAGAATTTTACGAAAAGCACCATGAATAAATGTGAACCACCATCAGTCATTAAGTATCTTGGGACTCCAAACCTCGGAAAATAACTTCTTTAAGCATCTTAATAGAGGTGTTATGGTCAGCACTACTAGTTGGAATAGCTTCTACCCACTTAGTAAAGTAATCAACAGCAACTAAAATATGTGTATACCCAGTAGAGAAGGAAAAGGTCCCATATAATCAAAGCCCCAAACATCAAATGGTTGAATAACAAGTGAATAGTTCATAGGCATTTCTTGACGTCTACTAATATTACCAATTCTCTAACATTCATGACAAGACAAGACAAATTACGGGCATCTTTGAAAAGAGTAGGCCAATAAAAACCGGATTGCAATACCTTATGTGTAGTTCTATCTCCAGCGTGGTGTCCTCCATAAGCCTCGGAGTGACACTTGCATATGATCTGTTCCTCTTCATGCTCAGGTACACAACGTCTAATAACACCATCCACTCCTTCTTTATAAAGGTGTGGGTCATCCCAGAAGTAATGTCTTAAATCATAGAAAAACTTTTTCTTTTGCTGGTATGTGAAACTAGGTGGTATATATTTAGCAACAATGTAATTAGCATAATCAGCATACCATGGAGCAGTACGAGAAGCATTTATTACAGCTAATTGTTCATCAGGAAAGCTATCATCAATGGATAGTGGGTCATCAAGAACATTCTTTAACCTAGACAAGTTGTCTGCAATGGGGTTCTCAGCTCCTTTTCTATCAATAATATGCAAATCAAATTCTTGTAGCAAGAGAACCCATCTAACAAGTCTAGGTTTAGCATCTTTCTTTTCCATAAGATATTTAATAGCAGCATGATCAGTGTGAACAGTTACTTTAGAATCAACAATATAAGGTCTGGACTTATCACAAGCAAATACAACAACTGCTAAAAATTATTTTTCAGTAGTAGCATAATTTCTCTGGGCACTATCTAGAGTTTTACTAGCATATTGGATAACATTTAATTTCTTATCAACTCTTTGTCCTAAATAGCACCTACAACATAATCACTAGCATTACACATAATTTCAAAGGGTAAATTCCAATCAGGTGGCTGAACAATAGGTGCAGAAATCAAGGCTTTCTTAAGTATTTCAAATGCTTCTACACAATCATCATCAAAGACAAAAGGAACATCTTTTTGTAAGAGATTAGTCAGAGGCCTGGGAATTTTTTAGCAGTCTTTAATGAACCTCCTATAAAAACCGGCATGACCAAGGAAACTTCTTATACCTTTGATGTCCTTGGGACACGACATCTTTTCAATAACATCAACTTTAGCTTTATCAACTTCAATACCTCTTTCAGAAATTTTATGCCCCAAGACAATACCTTCATTAACCATAAAGTTTCACTTCTCCCAATTCAAGACAAGATTAGTTTCTTCACATCTCTTCAAAACTCGATCAAAGTTGCTTAAGCAATCATCAAAAGAAGTTCCATACACGGAGAAAACATCCATGAAAACCTCAACAATCTTTTCACAGAAGTCAGAGAATATAGCATTCATAAATCTTTGAAAGGTAGCAGGTGCATTACATAAACCAAAAGGCATATGTCAGTAAGCAAAGGTACTGAAAGGGAAAGTAAAGTGGTCTTATCCTGGTCCTCTTTTGACACAGGTATTTGAGATAAACAAGAATAATCGTCTAGAAAGCAAAAATGTGTATGTTTGGATAATATTTCTAGCATTTGATCAATAAAAGGTAAAGGGTAATTTTCTCAGAGGGTTTGGATGTTCTAATATTACTTTTGTTGACCATAGTTGAAGCTTTAACATGATCCTTTATTCTTACAGGGAAAGGTGGTTTCTCAATATAAGCAGTAGGAACAATAGGATCAACATTATAAGTGATAGTCTTTTCTTCAACTTTAATAGGTTCAACTACTTTTACTTCAATGGGAGGATGATATTTAAACCACTTCTTCTTAGGGAGATCAACATGAGTAGCAAATGATTCACAAAAAGAAGCTACTATCTTAGAGTCAAGTCCATATTTAGTGCTAAATTCATGAAAAGCATCGGTATCCATAAAAGATTTAACACAATCAAACTTAGGTGTTATACTTGACTCCTTACCTTCATCGAGTTCCAAATCTTCAGAGTTGTGTTTAATTCTTTCTAATAAATCCCATCTGAATTCAATAGTCTTCATCATAAAAGAGCCAGTACAAGAAGTATCGATCATGCAACGATTATTGAGAGAAAGCCGAGCATAAAAATTTTGAATAATAATTTCTCTTGAGAGCTCATGATTGGGGCATGAATATAACATTGACTTAAGCCTCCCCCAATCTTGAGCGATACTTTCTCCTTCGCCAAAAATTATATACATAATTATGATCACAATGAACCAGATGCCTAGGATAAAACTTCTGATGAAATTTCAATTTCAATCGGTTGTAGTTCCATGATCCAATATTATCACATAGCCTAAACCATGTCAATGCCTTTCCCTTCGAAGATAAAGAGAACACCTTCTTCTTGATAACATCCTCGGGCATACCTGCAAGCTTAAATAATCCACAAACTTCATCCACATAGATTAGGTGCATATCGGGTGTAATGTTCCATCTCCTGTTAAAGGATTAGCTAGCAGTTTCTCTATCATACCCGAAGGAATTTCAAAGTAAACATTTTAAGTAGGTTCAGTAGGTTGAGGAGCAACTCTTTGCTCTACTGGTCGGGGTGAAGATACCCTGAACAAACCCCTCAAAGGATTATTTTCCATAGTGACAAGTGATAGTAAATTTCAGCACACTATATAAAAATTTTCCTTACCAAATTCCACCTACCAAAGGAGCTTCACTCCCCGGCAACGACACCAGAAAAGAGTCTTGATGACCCACAAGTATAGGGGATCTATCATAGTCCTTTTGATAAGTAAGAGTGTCGAACCCAACGAGGAGCAGAAGGAAATGACAAGCAGTTTTCAGTAAGGTATTCTCTGCAAGCACTGAAATTATCAGTAACAGATAGTTTTATGATAAGGTAATTTGTAACGGGTAACAAGTAACAAAAGTAAACAAGGTGCAGCAAGGTGGCCCAATCCTTTTTGTAGCAAAGGATAAGCCTGGACAAACTCTTATATAAAGGAAAGCGCTCCCGAGGACACATGGGAATTATCGTCAAGCTAGTTTTCATCATGCTCATATGATTCGTGTTCATTACTTTGATAATTTGATATGTGGGTGGACCGGTGCTTGGGTACTGCCCTTTCTTGGACAAGCATCCCACTTACGATTAACCCCCATAGCAAGCATCCGCAACTATGAAAGAAGAATTAAGGTAAACCTAACCATAGCATGAAACATGTGGATCCAAATTAGCCCCTTACGAAGCAACGCATAAACTAGGATTTAAGCTTCTGTCACTCTAGCAACCCATCATCTACTTATTACTTACCAATGCCTTCCCCTAGGCCCAAATAATGGTGAAGTTTCATGTAGTCGACGTTCACATAACACCACTAGAGGAAAGACAACATACATCTCATCAAAATATCAAACGAATACCAAATTCACATGACTACTTATAACAAGACTTCTCCCATGTCCTCAGGAACAAATGTAACTACTCACAAAGCATATTCATGTTCATAATCAGAGGGGTATTAAAGGATCTGAACATATGATCTTCCAGCGAATAAACCAACTAGCATCAACTACAAGGAGTAATCAACACTACTAGCAACCCACAGGTACCAATCTGAGGTTTTGAGAGAAAGATCGGATACAAGAGATGAACTAGGGTTTGAGACGAGATGGTGCTGGTGAAGATGTCGATGGAGATTGACCCCCTCCCGATGAGAGTATCGATGGTGACAATTTCCCCCTCTCGGAGGGATGTTTCCCCGACAGAATAGCTCTGCCGGAGCCCTAGATTGGTTCCGCCAAGGTTCCGCCTCGAGACGGCGGCGCTTCGTCCAGAAAGCTTCCGTCTTTTTTTTTCAGGGAAAAAGACACCTTATACTAGAAGATGGGCATCGGGGGGGTTCCAGGTGGCCCACGAGGCAGGAGGGCGCACCCAGGGGGGTAGGGCACGCCCTCCACCCTCATGGACAGTGGGTGGCCCCCCTCTGGTGCTTTCTTCACCCAATATTTTTAATATATTCCAAAACTGACTTTCGTGGAGTTTCAGGACTTTTGGAGTTTTGCAGAATAGGTCTATAATATTTGCTCCTTTTCCAGCCCAGAATTCCAGTTGCCAGCATTCTCCCTCTTCATGTAAACCTTGTAAAACAAGAGAGAAAGGGCATAAGTATTGTGACATAATGTGTAATAACAACCCATAATGCAATAAATATTGATATAAAAGCATGATGCAAAATGGACGTATCACAAGGGCATGAGTCTAAAATACCAATTTCAGCTCTTGGAACATCTCATATGTTCCATGGCGTTCAAAACATCTTTCAAGCCCCGATTCTAAGCCGTAAAGCATGGCGCATTAAACTATCAAGTAGTCATCGTATTGAGCTTGTCAAACGTTCATAACGTCTGCACCAGCTCTGGCAATAGGTCTGTCACCTAGCGGTGCATCAAGGACATAATTCTTCTGTACAGCAATGAGGATAATCCTGAAATCACGGACCCAGTCCGCATCATTGCTACTATCATCTTTCAACTTAGTTTTCTCTAGGAACATATCAAAAATAGGGGAGCTATATCGCGAGCTATTGATCTACAACATAGATATGCAAAACTATTAAGACTAAGTTCATGATAAATTAAGTTTAATTAATCAAATTACTAAAGAATTCCCACTTAAATAGACATCCCTCAAGACATCTAAGTGATATGTGATCCAAATCAACTAACCCATGTCCGATCATCATGTGAGATGGGGTAGTCATCAATGGTGAACATCTCTATGTTGATCATATCTACTATACGATTCACGTTCGACCTTTTGGTCTCTCGTGTTTCAAGGCCATGTCTGTGAAGGAAATATGCCCTAGAGGCAATAATAAATATGTTATTTATATTTCCTTATATCATGATAAATGTTTATTATTCATGCTAGAATTGTATTAACTGGAAACTTGATACATGTGTGAATACATAGACAAAACAAAGTGTCCCTAGTATGCCTCTACTTGACTAGCTCGTTAATCAAAGATAGTTAAGTTTTCTAACCATAGACATGTGTTGTCATTTGATGAACAAGATCACATCATTAGGAGAATGATGTGATGGACAAGACCCATCCGTTAGCTTAGCATGTTGATCGTTCAGTTCTATTGCTACTGCTTTCTTCATGACTTATACATGTTCCTCAGACTATGAGATCATGCAACTCCCGAATACCAGAGGAACACTTTGTGTGCTATCAAACGTCACAACGTAAATGGATGATTATAAATATGCTCTGCAGGTGTCTCCAAAGGTATTTGTTGGGTTGGCATAGATCAAGATTAGGATTTGTTACTCCATGTTTCGGAGAGGTATCTCTATGCCCTCTCGGTGATGCTCATCATTATATGCCTTGCAAGAAATGTACCTTATGAGTTAGTTGCGGGATGAAGTATTACAGAACGAGTAAAGAGACTTGTCGGTAACAAGATTGAACTAGGTATGATGATACTGACAATCAAATCTCGGGCAAGTAACATACCAATGACAAAGAGAACAACCCATGTTGTTATGCGTTTGACCGATAAAGATCTTCGGAGAATATGTAGGAGCCAATATGAGCATCCAGTTTCCGCTATTGGTTATTGATTGGAGATGTGTCTCGGTCATGTCTACATAGTTCTCGAACCCGTAGGGTCTGCATGCTTAATGTTCGATGAGGATTTGTATTATGAGTTATGTGTTTTGATGACCGGAGTTTGTTTGGAGTCCCGGATGAGATCACAGACATGACGAGGAGTCTCGAAATGGTCGAGACATAAAGATTGATATATTGGACAATGTTATTCGGACACGGAAGTGTTCCGAATAGTTTCGGGTAAAAACGAAGTGCCGGAGGGGTTACCGGAACCCCCCGGGGAAGCAATGGGTCATCATGGGCCATAGGGGAGAGAGAGGACAACCCACATAGGGGAGGCTCCCCCCCCCATGGGGAGTCCTAATAGGACTAGGGGAGGGGGCGCAGCCCCCCTTTCCCTTTCCCTCTCCCTCTCCCTCTCCCTTCTTTCCCCCTTCCACCAAGTGGAATCCTACTAGGACTTGGAGTCCTAGTAGGACTCCCTTCTCCTTGGGCGCGCCCCTAGGGCTGGCCGGCCTCCCCCTCCCTCCTTTATATACGGGGGCAGGGGGCACCCTAGAACACACAAGTTGATCTTTTAGCCATGTGCGGTGCCCCCTCCACAGTTACACACCTCAGTCATATCGTCGTAGTGCTTACATGAAGCTCTGCACCGGTAACATCATCATCACCGTTGCCACGCTGTCGTGCTGACAAAACTCTCCATCGGCCTCAACTGGATCTAGAGTACGAGGGATGTCATCGAGCTGAATGTGTGCTGACCGCGGAGGTGTCGTACGTTCGGTACTTGGATCAGTTGGACCGCGAAGAAGTTCGACTACATCAACCGCCTTACTAAATGCTTCTGCTTTCGGTCTATGAGGGTACATGGACACACTCTCCCCTCTCGTTACTATGCATCTCCTAGATAGATCTTGCGTGATCGTAGGATTTTTTTTGAAATTACTGCGTTCCCCAATAGTCTGTACATGCTAGGCTCGTCAAGTTTAACCCAAGTATTCTTCAGGTGTAAAACTGCCTTACACCCGTTGTATGTGAGCGTAGAGTCTATCACACCCGGTCATCATGTGGTGTCTCGAAACGACGGACTGTAGCAATGGTGCATATTCAGGGAGAACACATTTATCTTGAAATTAAATGAAGGGAACATCTTATAATGCTACCGCCGTACTAAGAAAATTAAGATGCATAATGATAAACATCACATGCAATCAAAATATGTTACATGATATGGCCATAATCATCTCGTGCTTTTGATCTCCATCTCCAAAGCATCATCATGATCTCCATCATCACCGGCTCGATACCTTGATCTCCATCGTTGCGTCATGGTCGTCTCTCCAACTATTGCTTCTACAACTATCGCTGATGCATAGTGATAAAGTAAAGCAATTACATATGGCGTTTGCATTTCATACAATAAAGAGACAACCATATGGCTCCTGTCGGTTGCCGATAACTTATAAAAACATGATCATCACATACAATAACGTTTATCACATCATGTCTTGACCATATCACATCACAACATACCCTGCAAAAACAAGTTAGACATCCTCTACTTTGTTGTTGCAAGTTTTACGTGGCTGCTACGGGTTTCTAGCAAGAACCGTTCTTACCTACGGCAAAAACCACCACGGTGATTCGTCAAGTTTACTGTTTTAACCTTCTTCAAGGACCGGCCATAGTCAAATTCGATTCAACTAAAGTAGGAGAAACAGACACCTGCTGGCCACCTTTATGCAAAAGTAGTTGCATGTCTGTCAGTGGAAACCGGTCTCATGTGTGTGCACATGTAAGGTTGATCCGGGCCGCTTCATCCCACAATACCGCCGAATCAAAATAAGACGTTGGTGGTAAGTAGTATGACTATCACCGCCCACAACTCTTTGTGTTCTACTCGTGCATATCATCTACGCATAGACTTGGCTCATGATGCCACTGTTGGTAATCAATGCATGGAAAACAAAAAAAAATCTACGCACACGCAATGATCTATACCTGGAGATGCATAGAAACGAGGGGAGAGTATGTCTATGTACCCTCATAGACCGTAAGGGGAAGCGTTTCACAATGTGGTTGATGTAGTCGAACTTCTTCGCACTTCAACTGATCAAGTACTAAAGGCACGACACCTTCGCGTTCTGCACACGTTCAGCTCGGTGATGTCCCTCGCCTTCTTGATCCAGCAAGACCTTGAGTTAGTAGACGAGTCTCGTCATCACAATGGTGATGGTGAAGTGATCTCCATAGGGCTTCGCCTAAGCACTACGAAAATATGACCGGGGTTGTAAACGGGAGGGGGGGCACACGGCTAGGCAATTGTCTGGTATGTGCTAGGTGCCCACCTCCTCATATATATAGGTGGGAGGGAGAGGGCGGAGGCCAAGGGGCACCGCAAGTAGGTCCGAATCCTACTTGGGCTCCCTTGGCCGCGCCCCCTGCCATGTTTGTCAGAGGGGGAAGGAAAGAGGGGGGGAGAGGGAAGGAAGTGGGATCCTAATCCACACTTACCTTTCCCTTCTCCCCTTTCCTTCTCCTCCTTAGTCTAGCCCATATGGGGGTGCACCGGCCCCTTGTGGCTGGTGCGTTTACCCTCTTGGCCCATAAGGCCCATATCTTTTGTTGGGGGTGCCCGGAACCCCTTCTGGTGACCCGATAAGTACTCGGTATCCCCCAAAACACTTTCGGTGTCCGAATACCGTCGTCATATATATCAATCTTTTGCTCTCAACCATTTAGAGACTCCTCTTCATGTTTGTGATCTCATCTGGGAATTCGAACAACATTCGGTCACCAAATCACGTAACTCATATAATACTGTATCGTCATCGAATGTTAAGCGTGCGGATCCTACGGGTTCGAGAACTATGTAGACATGACCGAGACACATCTCCGGTCAATAACCAATAGCAGAAATTGGATGCCCATATTGGCTCCTACATATTCTATGAAGATCTTTATCAGTCAAACTGTTATGGCAACATACGTAATTCCCTTTGTCCATCGGTATGTTACTTGACTGAGATTCGATCGTCGGTATCTTCATACCTAGTTCAATCTCGTTACCTGCAAGTCTCTTTACTCGTTCCGTAATACATCACCTCGTGACTAACTCCTTAGTCGTTTGCTTGCAAGCTTATCATGTGTATTACTAAGAGGGCCAAGAGATACCTCTCTGATACTCGGAGTGACAAATCCCAATCTCGATCTATGCCAACTCAACAAACACCTTCGGAGATACTTGTAGAGCATCTTTATAATCACCCAGTTACGTTGTGACGTTCGATAGCACACAAGGCATTCCTCCGGTATCCAGGAGTTGCATAATCTCATAGTCGAAGGAATATGTATTTGACATGAAGAAAGCAATAGCAATAAAATTGAACAATAATTATGCTAAGCTAACGGATGGGTCTTTTCCATCACATCATTCTCCTAATGATGTGATCCCGTTATCAAATGACAACACATGTCTATGGTTAGGAAACCTTAACCATCTTTGATCAACGAGCTAGTCTAGTAGAGGCTTACTAGGGACAGTATATTTGTTTATGTATTCACACATGTATTTAAGTTTCCGGTCAATACAATTCTAGCATGAATAATAAACCTCTATCATGAATAAGGAAATATAAAGTAACAACTTTATTATTGCCTCTAGGGCATATTTCCTTCAAATCTTGCATGCTTTATATGTAATTTTAGATCATTTTGGGAACTAACCTAGTGCCTAGTGCCATTGTTTTTCCCTATTTTGTTGTTTCGCAGAAAATAGTACCAAACAAAATCCAAACTTTATAGTGATTTTTTCTGGACCAAAATGGACACAGGAAGCTTTGGGAGGAGGCCATAAGATTTATGAGTTGGACACAAGCTCACACGATGTGCCCCGAAGGGGGGCACACCACCTAAGCTTGTGGGCCCCTCGTAGCTCCATTTGACCTAATTCCACTTTCATAAATTCCCTAAAATCCCAAAACCACCATAGCGAGACCTGAAACAATCATTCCACCACCGCAAGCTTTCGTTCTTCCATGATCCCATCTAGAGGCCTTTGCTGATACTCTGCCAGAGGGGGAATCGATCATGGAGGGCTTCTACATCAACCTTGATGCACCTCCGATGATGGGTGAGTAGTTCACCACATACCTACGGGTCCACAATGATTAGCTAGATTTATCTCTCTCTCTCTTTCTCTCTGTGATCTTCAATACAATGTTCTCCTCGGAGTTCTATTCGTGTAATCTTCTTTTGCGGTGTGTTTGTCGGGATCCGATGAATTGTGGTTTATGATCAGATTATTATTTGAAAGTAATTGAGTGTTTTCTGAACTTTATTATGTGTGATTGTTATAGCTATGTAATGCTTTGCGATCTATGGTTTTTCTTTGACCAAGTTGATGATTAGATCCTCAGTGGTAATAATGATCTTAATTTGTGCTTTGGGTATAAACATGCATGGGTATGAGGACTTGTTTCTTACAACTATATATTTGTGATTGGGATAATCATGATCTTAATTTGTGCTTTGGAGACACCCGTTAAGATGTGCTTGCAACGATACATAGTGGGGGATAAATCCAAATTACATCTTGATCGGTTCATGGTCTACATCAAGAGCCAGTTGTCCAACTGTAGGCCCTATCTGTCAAGCAGGGTTACCTTGGTTATTACTCCTATAAAGGATGGTGGAATATGTGATATGTCCATTTTGCATCAGGTTTTCGTATTGTTTATTTATGATGTTTTTGATCAATATAATACTTTTTGGTGTAATTCTAATGCCTTTCTCTCTTAAGTTGCAAGATTTACAAGAAGAGGGAGATTGCCGGCAGCTGGAATTCTGGACCTAAAAAAGCTTCATCAGAGATACCTATTCTGCACAACTTCAAATGAGGTGAAATTTCACAAAGAACTATTTTGGAATATATAAAAAATACTGGAAGAAATAAATACCAAAGGGGGCCCATGAGGCACCAGGGCGCGCCCTGGTGGCTTGTGGGGCCCCTGTCCAGCCTCCGTGGCCCATCTTCTGCTATATGAAGCCATTTGCCCTAGCAAAAAAATAAGGAGAGGACATTCGGGATGAAGCATCGCTGTATCGAGGACAGAACCTAGGCATGAGCACTTTTGCTCTCCGGCGGAGCGATTCCACCGGGGATACTTCCCTCCGGGAGGGGGAAATCGAAGACATCAACATCACCAACAACCATCTCATCGTGGGAGGACTAATCTTGATCAACATCTTCGCTAGCAAAATCTCATCTCAAACCCTAGTTCATCTCTTGTATTCAATCTTTGTCTCAAAACTTCAGATTGGTGCTTGTGGGTTACTAGTAGTGTTGATTACATCTTGTAGTTGATGCTAGTTGGTTTATTTGGTGGAAAATTATATGTTTAGGTCCTTGATGGTATTCAATACCCCTCTGATCTTGGACATGAATATGATTTTTGAGTAGTTACTTTTGTTCTTGAGGACATGGGAGAAGTCTTGTCAAAAGTAATCATGTGAATTTGGTATTCGTTCGATATTTCGATGATATGTATGTTATTGCTTACTTTAGTGGTGTCATGTGAACGTCGACTACATGACACTTCTCCATCTTTGGGCCTAAAGGGAAGGCATTATGAATTAGAAATTAGATGATGGGTTGCTAGAGTGACAGAAGCTTAAACCCTAGTTTATGCGCTATTCCATAAGGGGCTGATTTGGATACATATGTTTCATGCTATGGCTAGATTTATCTTAATTCTTCTTTCGTAGTTGCGAATGATGGAGAGAGGGGTTAATCATAAGTGGGAGTCTTGTTCAAGTAAGAACAACACCCAAGCACCGGTCCGCCACATATCAAATTATCAAAGTAGCGAACGCAAATCGAACAAACATGATGAAAGTGACTAGATGAAATTCCATTGTGTCCTCAAGAACGCTTTGCTTATTATAAGAGACAGTTCCGGCCTGTCCTATGCTAAAAAAAGGATCGGGCTACCTTACTACACCTTTGTTACCGTTACTATTTATTGCTTGCTACAAATTACCTTGCTATCAAATTATTTGTTACTGAAAATTTCAGTGCTTGTAGAAAATACCTTGCTGAAAACCACTTGTCATTTCCTTCTGTTCCTAGTTGGGTTCAACACTCTTACTTATCGACAGGACTACGATTGATCCCATGTACTTATGGTTCATCAGTATGCCCTATTCGTAGCATAGAGTTACCTCGGTTGTTACTCCAACCGTAGGCCCTATCCGTCGCGCGCGGCTACAAACCCCAAGGTGAGATTTATCGGCATCCCCATGAATTAAAAACATGTTCACACTACAAAAAAATACACGTCCGTGATGATATGTGTTTGTCAAAGTAGGTCGCGTTTTTTTCATGCATGTACATCCATGACGATTTTATGACAGAATCAAGATAGTCATACATGTGTTGTCGTAGAAGTGTTCCATGACATTACCAAAATTATCATCACGAAAGTGTCCACTTCCATGACGATAAATTGCGCGTCACAGAAGTGCTTTCGTCAAGGGTGACCGACATGTGGCATCCACCGTAACGGAACGCCGTTAAGCTATCGGGTCCGGTTTTGGATCCGATAACCCGTTAACAGCCTGGACCAATGGGGATTTTCCACATGTAAAATCATCATTGGCCGCAGGAAACACGTGTTGCCTCACTGTTGGGACAGATGTCATCCACTCATTGGACTGGAGGCGCCTATGATAGGTCGACACGTGGCACGGCCCAACAGTGGCCCATTCCGGTGAAAAAGGCCGACCCAGTAAAAATTACCAGGCCGGCCCATATAAGGCCTACTTGTGTTAGGTCCATTTAAGCCCACGGCCCATACGAGATGTGCCAATTCGGCCCAACAACGGCCCGTTAAAGATTTGACACCATTGTAGCCCATCGTCAGTTCGAGCCCGTTAACAACCCGCTATATATTTGGGTTCAATATCAACCCGATGAGATTTCGGCCTGTTAACGGCGCATTCAATGGATGAGCCAATTTTCAGGTTGTACATCTTTCGGCCTTTTAGCAACCCATTTAAATGTTGGGCTAATTTCCCGCCCGGTGTGTCTTTCAGCCTGTTGACGGCCCATAAATCTGATGGGCCATTTCTAGTCGGACCTGAGTTTCGGCCTTTTAGCGGCCCATTTAAGTGTTGGACCAATTTCTGGACCAGTGTCTCTTTCAGCCTATTGACGGACCATAAATCAGTTGGGCCATTTGTAGTCGGACCTGGTTTTTGCCTTTTAGCAACCCATTTAAGTGTTGGGCCAATTCCCGGCCTTGTGTGCCTTTTGGCTTGTTAAGGGACCATAAATGAGTTGGTCCATTTGTAGTTGGGCCTTAGTTTTCGCCTTTTAACGGCCCATGCCCTTCATGGTCCAATACCAGCCCAGTTTCTCTTTCGGCCTGCTAAAGGCCCACAACACAGTTGGGCCATTTACAATACGACCTGACTTTCAGCCTCTTAGCGGCCCATGCTCTTCATGGTCCAGTACAAGCCCGCTGTCTCTTTCGGCCTGCTAAAGGCCTACAGTATAGTTGGGCCATATGTAGCCCAAACTTAGTAACGGCATGTTAACGGCCCGTGAAATTAATTGGGCCCACCTTATGCCCGCTTTGATGTCGGCCTGTTAACTACCCGGGAGGAAAGAGGGCCGACCATTAACTTTTGGCCTAGTAATGACCCATTAACTTAATGGGCCCACTAAAGTTCGTACATGTCTTTAGGCCAAATTAGATAATTTGAGCCCATTACGACAAGCAATTATGCACAGGACCAAAACCGATCAAGCAAAGGTACGGCATACAGGGAATAACGTTGCACATCCAGTATATATTACAGGAAATTACATCCACTGGGCAATCAAAGATTGATGCCAGTGCAAATAAATGAGCAGAACCTAACCATCTACAACGTCACAATCTACAACCTCAGCACAGATGACGCCCATAAGCATGTGGGAAAGTTCTTGCTGCTTTGCTACACTATCTCTAAAAACATTGATCAGTTGTTGTGACGCATGACTTTGTACCTCTGAGCTCTGATTCATCCACCATTTCCATCATTGCTTCAACCATTAATTGGTTCACAAACATACATTTATTCCATTGCATTCGAGATAGAGGATACTGAACAGATTTAGATGGCGATTTTGGCAGGCTTGTATTATTGATAGTGGAGAGTGTCTCGACCTCTGCATCATAACATAAATTAGGAGGGGAATCAAACAGATTAATCATGAGTTATTGCCATATTACCTGGCCTAGATTTATTGGAAAGAAACAATGGGGTTCCCTTGCTATTTTCAGAGTTTGTCTTCTTATCTTCAGCAGCCTGCACAAAATTAACACACTAGCATTGCTATCATTGCCCAAGTCACATAATAGGAAAGCAACATTGACACAACGAACGTTTGGGCAACTAGCCGACACCAAATTAACACAATATGGCACAACTATCATCAGCCATGTAAGGTAATACGAAAGCAACATTGACATAATGAATGAATGGGCAACCAGAGAAACACTACAATTCAGTAATGTGCGTGATATGAGATAGTACACTCATGCAGCTCAGTATGCAAAACTACCAGGAAGTTTTCCTTACAAAAATCAATATTGGCGCCTTTAACATTTTGCTACAACTAATTTTAGATCATGCCGATTAATGAAATACATGCTGATGTAAAAATATAGTTATATACAACCGGTACTTACATCAGCATTGGAGCACAGAGAATTCCCGCAAGATATTTTCCTCGAATATGATCCCAATGGAGGAAGTCTTCTATCGTTTAACCTTATTTTCTAAAAGAGAGGTGGGTAAGAAACATGTAGAAAATATGATCAGAATGCTATAAATTTCATGATGCGAGGATACGCACACGCTTCTTAGAATGGAGTTGATATTCTTTTGTTGGACTGGAGCGGACTAGTCCTTTGGCCACTAGAATCTGCTTATTATCAGTGGGAGTTGGGTGTCTCTGTGCTGGAGCAGTATCTATGAAAAATGGAGTTGGTTTATTATCTCCTGGCGCTTGGATCTTTTGCAAAGACCTGGTTAGTAACCCTTCAGATTCTAACATAGCTGTCTTCCCCTTGCATGCCTTATATAGAAGAATGGTGCTTCAGTTATAAAACATGCTACAACAGAGATGTAATATATAGGTACTGAAGAATAGAAAGGCCAGACATATTGACATGTATTCCCTCCATCCGGAAATAAATGGATGGGCCTAGGCATATTTCAGTTCTAGATGCATCCGGTTTTATCCATTTCTGCGACATGTAATCCGAATGGAGGGAGTATGATGTAAGAGCTAGGGATACGACATGACAACACAGTAAAAAAACACTAAAAACCCACTGCAGAACCAAAGTATTCAAACCCACTGATATGAGATAGTACACTCATGCAGCTCAGGATGCAAAACTACTAGGCAATTTTCCTTACAAAAATAACCATTGTGGCCTTTAATCATACATTTTGCTACAACTAAATTTAGATCAGATAAAGGTTGGATTCATGCCGATTAACAAAATACATGCTGATGTAAAAATATAGTGATATACAACAGGTACTTACATCTGCATTGGAGCACAGAGAATTCTTGCAAGAATCTTTCCTCACATACGATACCAGTGCAGAAATTCTTCTATCTGTTAAGCTTATTTTCTAAAAGAGAGATGGGTAAGAAACATGTAGAAAATATGATCAGCATGCTATAAAACTTCATGATGCAAGGATACGCACACGCTTCTTAGAATGGAGTTGGCATATTTTTGTTGGACTGGAGCGGACTAGTTCTTTGGCCACTGGAATCTGCTTATTATCAGTAGGAGTTAGGTTTCTTTGTGCTGGAGCAATATCTATAAAAACTGGAGTTGGTTTATTATCTGCTGGCGTTTGGATCTTTTGCAAAGGCCTTGTTTGTAACCCTTCAGATTCTAACATAGTCGTCTTCCCCGTGCATGCATTGTATAGAAGAATGGTGCTTTAATTATAAAACATGCTACAGCAGAGAGATGGAATAGGTGCTGAAGAATAAAAAGGCATGACATATTGACATGTATTCCCTCCATCCGGAAAAAAATGGATGGGTCTAGGCGTATTTCA
Organism: Triticum dicoccoides; assembly: GCF_002162155.2. Taxonomy (NCBI): domain Eukaryota; kingdom Viridiplantae; phylum Streptophyta; class Magnoliopsida; order Poales; family Poaceae; genus Triticum; species Triticum dicoccoides. Next base: position 627,443,851 of record NC_041387.1, read on the forward strand.
GTTCTAGATACATACTTTTTTATCCATTTCGGCAACATGTGATCCGGACGGAGGGAGTATGGTGTAAGAGCTAGGGATACGACAGGACAACACAGCAAAAAAAACTAGTTGAATGTAAAACTGTATGCTAGTAGAATATGTACAGAAAAAACTAAGGCAACATACATGTGTATGATTGGGAAACTAAGATGGCATTGCAACACAGCACTAGAACAACACTTCAATGTAAAAAACATGGTATGGTAGACAGATGAAGTACATACTGATGAATAACAATGCATAAGATATTCAGAAGCATGATGTCCAAATTAAGCAGATGGCATTGCGATAGAGTAGAATGACAGTACTTGAATTTGAAAACATGTTATCATGAATGGAATAGGTACTGAAAAACAGGAAGGCATGACATATTTACATGCACGATCAGCATGCTAAGCACATGGCATTCCAACAGAGTAGATACACTCCAGGACATTATATGCATGTTGTACCCATATCACATGCCAAGTTAGAGCAACGACCTTGTGGGGTGAAGAGGACTCATCATCTTTCTGCAAGTCTTCGGAAGAACTGCCTTTACATGTTCCATCATACTGGGTATCATTGACATCAAGTTTATTGGCCTTCACATTGCTCCATGAGGTTCTTGTGGATATATTAGTGTGTGCAATTATATCTGACATGCATGGAAGACAACTAGTAGTTAGATTTATGTAATGAGTGCATGTAGGAGACGACATAAATAGTAGTACTAGGGTTAACTAGCAGCAACAGGTCTCATAAACTAAAAGGGAGAACATAGATGAAAGCTACAGAATATGTATCGTTTGTACTCGAGATTAACTAGATGGCACACAAACGTATTAAAGAACAACATAGGTAATACTAGAAGTGGTATAATACTACAATCACCTGCCTATGGAATAGCATTGGTTGATGGATGATAACTATGGAACAGCGTTACCTAAAGAACAAGTATCTTAGCTGAACTATGGAACAACGTTAACTTGTGAACAAGACCCATAAGAGATCAGCATGAATATACAGTGAAATGTGATGATCTATTTTCCATGCTTAGATGAATAACAAAGCCATAAATGTTGCACACAAGTAAGATGAGGGTATAACCTATCTGTCCGCCATCCATAGGAGTAAGCATCATGTGCTGACTTGTCGATTGCCCTGCAGTTGTTGTGCCTGTCCATGTCGGGCACGCGCATTTGATGCAGGGAACTATTGAGTGGGGACTATAGCTCCCTTCTGGTGTATGCTTCTCTTGTTGGAGCAGTTGCGGTGAGTCAGAAGATGGTGTGTCTGAAGATGCAGATAACGCATAATGTTAAGAATGACATATCTCTTTGATCTGAAGAAATACACTAAGAGATCAATAGCAAGGTACGAGAGTGGTCACACGTCTGTTGACTGAAGACTAAATTGGGGTCACACGATTTTATTTTATTTTGGTACTGTCCGATCTACGCAGGATGGCTTGATGGCCGTCTTGTGCCTCCCGGCTGACACTGTTTGGAATCTTCCCCGAAGATTCTGCGGCCAACGGTAGAGCAGCCTGCCTCCGCCGTCTGTGGCCCCAGCCAAAACCCCGCTCCCCGCCCCACAGCACTGTCGTGGTTGCGCCACCCCCAGGCCAATCCAGAAAGACTCCCCGTCATCCAGATCCGGCGGTGGCGGTACCTTCAACCCACACAACTCTAAGATAGCCATCTAAGTGCTGCTTCCCCGGCAAACTTGCGGCCCTGCACCCTTACGTTAGACGCCAGACAACCGGCAGCCTAGGAGCTCCTCCGCCTTGAGGGGTGCTGCTTCCCATTGGGAATCGATTCGAAAAGAATAAAAATTCTGACAACTGACGCCTAAATAAAGTGATTTGAGATGAGGGCGCGACCTATCTGGTGGCATGGTGAAGTAGGCAGGTCCAGCTGCCGAGTCGGTGAGGCCGACGCGGTTGCGGTTGAGGGAGTCCTGGATTAGGGGGTCCTCTGACAGCTGGACTATATACTTTGGCCGGACTGTTGGACTATGAAGATACAAGATTTAAGACTTCGTCCCGTGTCCGGGTAGGACTCTCCTTTGCGTTGAAGGCAAGCTTGGCAATTCGGATGTGTAGATCTCCATCTCTGTAACCGACTCTGTGTAACCCTAGCCCCCTTTGATGTCTACATAAACCAGAGGGTTTAGTCCGTAGGACAACAATCATCATAATCATAGGCTAGCTTCTAGGGTTTAGCCTCTATGATCTCGTGGTAGATCAACTCTTGTAATACTCATATCATCAAGATCAATCAAGCAGGAAGTCGTGTATTACCTCCATCGAGAGGGCCGAAACCTGGGTAAACATTGTGTCCCCCGCCTCATGTTACCATTAGCCTTAGACGCACAGTTCGGGACCCCCTACCCGAGACCCGCCGGTTTTGACACCGACATTGGTGCTTTCATTGAGAGTTCCATTGTGCCGTCACGGTAAGGCTTGATGGCTCCTTCAATCATCAACAATGATGCGGTCCAGGGTGAGGTTTTTCTCCCCGGACAGATCTTCGTATCTGGCGGCTTCGTACTGCGGGCCAACTCACTTGGCCATCTAGAGCAGATCGATAGCTATGCGCCTGGCCATCAGGTCAGGTTTGGAAGCTTGAACTATACCGCCGACATACACGGAGACTTGATCTTCGACGGATTCGAGCCCATGTCACGTGCGCCAAACAGTCACGACGAGCATGACCTAGATCTTCCATCGGACGGTGTTCGGGAGATCACACCTACGGCTGCCCCGGCCCTCAATCCGGACCAGATCGTGCCATCCGAGGACGGGTAGATGGACTCCGCCACGGAGGCTGCAAACTCAGCGGTGATAGAGCCGACCACTGACTTCACCTCCTATGAGGCCTGTGTCATCGGACCCTCGGACTCGTCTCCGACCATAGGCTCCGAACCACGTGCGTCCGTGCCTATCGAATCTGATTGGGCACCGATCATGGAGTTTACCTCCGCTGATATTTTTCAGCACTCACCCTTGGGCGATGCGCTAAATTCACTGAAGTCTCTCCCTCTGTCAGGAGACTCTTGGCCGAACTATGCCCAGCTGGAGTGGGAAGCGGACGACGAAGGGATTCGTTCCCCACCCACCACCCAGTTAATAGCCACTGCCGACGACTTAACTGACATGCTTGATTTCGACTCCGAAGACATCGACGGTATGGATGACGATGCTGGAGAGGAACATGAACCACCGCCCTCAGGGCGCTGGACAGCCACCTCATCATATGATATATACATGGTGGACACCCCAAAAGAAAGCGATGGCGATCAGGCAACGGAGGATAATCCCCTTGAGAAGCAATCCAAGCATCAGCGTCATCGGCGCCGCTCTAAGCCTCGCCATAGCAAAAACAGCAATACCAGCACAAGAGACAGTAACACTACGGATGGTGCCAAAGACGAAAACAATCCCGCCCAGCCAGGCTTCGAGCAGGCCGAGCGGGAGGATGGGCAAGCTAGCCCTAAGGAACAAGCAACGGATGGAGAATCACAGGATGACAATTACAAGCCCCTCTCCGAAGATGAGGTGAGCCTCGGCGACAAAGAATTCATCGTGCCTGAGGATCCCGTCGAGTCGGAGCGCTTCAAGCGCCGGCTTATAGCCACTTCAAAAAGTGTGAAGAAAAAGTAGCAGCAGCTTCAAGCTGATTAGGATCTGCTAACTGTTAGATGGACTGAGGTCCTGGCAGCCGAGGAATACGGACTCGAGCGCCCAACCAAAAGTTACCCAAAGCGCAGGTTGCTACCTCAACTCGACGAGGAGGCATTAAAGCCTACACTACCAGCACATGATGCGGCTGACCGGCCACCTCGTGGCCGAGACAAAGCGGCGTATCAGCCCGAAGTCCAGCCTGCACCCCGCCGCCAAACAAGCAAAAACACAAAGGCCCGGGGCTCCACGCATGGCCTGCGAGACAAATTGAAAACAAAGCAGGATAGTCAAAATTGATCTACGGATCACGGGGGCGCGCCCCAATGAGCGACGATGACCGTCACGCCGGATATACTAAAAACAAATCCGGCCGGGCCAAATATAACAAACCAGACTTATTTGAGATGCGTCGTGATGTAGTCCGGAATAGAAGCGCCGCACACCCCCTATGCTTCACTGATGAAGTAATGGATCATGAATTCCCAGAAGGGTTTAAACCCGTGAACATTGAATCATATGATGGTACTACAGACCCTGCGGTATGGATAGAAGATTTCTTCCTCCACATTCACATGGCCCGCGGGGATGATCTACATGCCATCAAGTACCTCCCACTAAAACTCAAGGGACCGGCACGACATTGGCTGAATAGCTTGCCGGAAAACTCCGTCGGAAGTTGGGAGAACCTGGCAGATGCATTCCTGGATAACTTCCAGGGCACTTATGTGCGACCACCGGATGCTGACGATTTGAGTCACATAACCCAACAGCCCGGAGAGTCAGGCAGGAAATTTTGGACTCGGTTCCTAACTAAAAAGAACCAAATTGTCGATTGTCCGGATGCTGAAGCCCTAGCTGCCTTTAAGCATAACATCCGTGACGAGTGGCTTGCCCGACATCTCGGCCAAGAAAAGCAAAATTCCATGGCAGCCCTCACGACATGACCCGCTTTTGTGCGGGCGAGGATAGCTGGTTGGCTCTTAGCAACAACACAGCAAGCAATCCTGGCACATCAAAAGCCAGAGATAGCAACGACAAAGCCCCGACACAATAAGCACAAGCGTCGCAATAATGGCGATAACGCCGGATTCAGTGGCTCTAACTCCGGTCAGCGGAAAAAGGCATTCAAAAATAACAATTCGGGCCCATCCAGTCTGGACCACATACTCGACCGTCCATGCCAAATTCATGGCACCCCAGGAACTCCAGCCAATCATACCAACAGAGAATGCTGAGTCTTCAAACAAGCCGGAAGGTCAGGTGCCGAAAACAAGGAGAAGGGGTCTCAAAGCGACGGTGACGACGAAGAGCCCCGATCACCGAATATAGGAGGGCAAAAGAAATTTCCCCCACAAATCAAAATGGTGAACATTATAAACGCCACCCACATTCCCAAGCTGGAACGGATGTGCACTCTTAGGGATGTCGACTGAACGGAACCAGTCGCCCCACAATATAAACTATGGACGATCACCTTCGACCGCACGGATCGTCCGATTAATACCAATCAGAGTAATTCAGCCGCACTAGTCCTCGACCCAATAATTGACGGGTTCCACCTCACACGAGTCCTTATGGACGGAGGCAGCAGTCTAAACCTGCTATATCAGGACACAGTGCACAAGATGGGTATTGATCTGTCGATAATCAAGCCCACTCAAACCACCTTTAAAGGTATTATACCAGGTGTGGAGGCCCGTTGTACAGGCTCCATCGCTCTCAAGGTAGTCTTCGGATCACCGGACAATTACTGTACCGAAGAGTTAATCTTCGACATCATCCCCTTTCGCAGTGATTATCAGGCACTGCTCAGACGAACCGTGTTTGCTCGATTCAATGCGGTGCCACATTATGCCTACCGTAAGCTCAAGATGCCCGGTCCGTGCAGCGTCATCACAGTTAATGGCAAGGCTGAACTCCCCCTCGGTACCGAAGAGTACACCGTCGCTTTAACAGCTGAAGCAACGAGTGGAACCTTTCAATCGAACCTCGAGTCGACGACCAAGCTCCCAGACACCGCCAAAGGAGTTCGAACTACTTTGCGGCAGGATAGCCCGGCTCATCCGGAGCTCAACTAAACACTCCGGCAAAAGCTAGGACAAGCCACATGCTGCGGCTCAACCGCTCTGTGGCACACAAACATTTCTTACATTTTCTTTGCAGGTTCACCTTTGCGCAGGCCAGGACTGGCGACATGGAAACAGCTCAAACACGTAAGGGAATCCTTAGATATTCCCCTCGATGCCCATCCGACTACACTCCGGATCCACACACAGCTTCTTCCCGCCTGGTCTCAGCAGGTTCCTCAGTCATGTTTCTTTTTATCACATTACCTGTACTCATACGCATCGACATACTATTCAAATACAACATGCAGATTTATATGACGCTTATCTGCTGTTATTTCTTATTGAAACTCTTTTGTCAAATAGCATATGTACACAACTATGCCTTAATATGCCAGGGGCTCCATTGTACCTATAATACGGCAATAAAGTCCGAACACCTTCACGGTAGTTCGGCACCCCAAACTTATAGCATTATATGCATCAGCTCCGAATCATGTCTTGGGTCAATAGTTGGGTTTGCCCGGCTCCCATGTTTTGCTGCCTTACGTTCTGCTATATCGACTAAGACGGCACAGGGAGAACTATTGCGATTGTGTCCCGGTTCTTCTGGACGAGCACCTCAGTAGAGAAAGCCGAAAACTGATTGTCATGATACGGCGAGAGCTGGTCAGCTGTTCGAGAGGTTGCAAAATCTTTAAGGATTTCTTCTGCATAATGCCATAACGAATGCAGCGTGAGATGGATCGGCTTTTCTTCCGATCAAGTGCTTATAGAGCCCCTCATGCGGTCTTCCGAACACCAGGGGTTGCACCTACCTTCCTTTTGTCAAGCTTCTATGGCTAAGTGAGAGTGATAAAGCCCTATAGTCCGATTGTGTGGTTCGTTGTGCTGACCACCTCCTTCAAGGACCCAAAACTAGGATAAAGAGTGCTCAGGTTTATTCCAAACACCCCCGTACTTCCTACGTGGGGGCAGAAGCCTATGACTGGCCAACTCTCAGGATTAATATATAAAACGGCCGCGCAGGAGGAAAAACTTTAAAATAATAGGCAATAAATAATAGAAAGGCCCTTGTTCAACATTACAAAGGACAACATGACTGTATTCATGGAAACATAATGTCCTTGGTGCATTGCTCCGCCGCAAGGCAGGATCCTTTCAGGACACTATCATAATATAACTCAGGCTTGTGGTGCTCCTTCCCCTCCGGCGGTCCCTCGGTCATCAGCTTTTCAGCATCCATATTCCCCCAGTGCACCTTCACGCGGGCGAAGGCCATTCGCGCATCCTCTATACAGACCGGCCGCTTGATGATGTCAAGTCGAGGGCAGGCACTCACAAGCCGCTTCACGGGCCCGAAGTAGCTGCTTGGAATCGGCTCTGCGGGCCATAGCCGGATAATGAAATCCTTCATGGCTAGCTCGGCCGCCTTATGCAGTTTGATCAGCTGTTTCAGTTGATCGGCAAAAGGCACCGGATAATTCAGTGCCAGATACTGCGACCAGAAGAGCTTATTCGCAGTGCTCCTTTCTTCGGCTCGGTAGAATTGGGCGGCATCAGATATGCAACGGGGCAGCTCCGCAAATACCCCTGGAGAAATCCGAACTCAAAATTAGAAACATGATTTTCTCCCCAAAAACTTGCTTTACATGGAAAAAGCCTTACCCGCCATGATCTTCCTCGCCTCTTCGATCTCCTGCAGGGCACCTTGGGTTTCCTCCTGGGCATCACGTGCGGCCTGATGAGCCTTGGTGAGTTCGGATTCTTTCTCCATTAGACTCTGCTCCAAGGCCTCGCATTTCTTCGCGGCCTCTTCAAGCTCTTGCTCAACTTCGATAACCCTGGCCTCGTGCTTCTCACGAAGGGCCTGCTCTGCGTCTGCCTTTTTCTCGTCCTCGGCCACAGCCTTCTTAAGAGCCTCGACTTCGGTCATCGCCCCTAGAGCAAATCATGAAACATATTTTTATCATACTAAAAATTCATTCGCACTGAACGCGAGCAAGGTTTGTGCATACCTTGTTAATCCTCCAACTGCCTTTTCAACTGGCCAAGTTCTTCTTTGGCCCGCTCCAGATTTTGATTCAGTCCGGAGACTTCCGCAGTATGAGAGGCGGCAGTCGCTACAGATGCCTGCTTATAAAAGAAGAGAGATATATGCCATCAAGTGAGTCTCCTATGAACATAAATTTGATCCTCTGTCTGGTTCTTTCTTTCACCGAACAGTGTATCAGGGGCTACTATCTATACTATGGCACTCCTCGAAACCTCATAAAACATACCTCAAAGCCTCTTATAAGGCCGATGCAGGCTTCATTCAGTCCACTCTCAGCGTACTGAATCTTCTCAATCACCGTACCCACAAGGGCACGGTGTTCTACAACGATGGAGGCGCTCTTCAGCGCCGCTAGTAAACTATCTGACACCTCTGGTTGGACAGAGGTTGCCAACGGAATAGGCGCACCCCCTCCAATCGAGGGAGGTTGCCTGCTTGATTCTAGAGCCGTATCGGTCTCCGGAATTGTGTCCGGCCGGCGGCCAAATTCGAGACAGCCCCCACCGTCGACGTCCATGGGAGCATTTTCTCCCTTTTGTCCGGCCCCGGAAGTTTGACCTTCCGGGACCGTCCTGACGATCCCCCCCCCTTCTTGGCCTAGGTCCCTCTGTGACGATACCTTGGTGTCGTTCACGTGTTTTGGGGAAGGGGCCTTCGGGGGCGTCTCGCTGTCCATGGCATCTGAACCCAATAAATCCTCTGATGAGGATCGTTCGGTGCGGGACCTCGCCGGACTGCAAAAAGGTATGGCTCAATGATTGAAACGTCATGCCATGGTGAGTCCAGATGCGTAAATGTGTTTGGATTTCATATACTCGTGAGTTCACTAGGGGCTGAGCCCTGGGATCCCACTCTGGGCTGCTGTCGGTGGCGGCTCTGGACTCCTCCGGAAGAGGAGTTTTCCCCTCTTAGGCGAGTTGGCCTCCAAGGATGTGGAGGCCGTCCTTTTCTTTCTTCCCCCCGCTGGGGATTCGTCTTCCTCCTCCTCCTCGTCCTCTTCGGAGGCAGAACGGGCATTGGAGTCTTCGGATATTGTATCCGAGGCACCACGGCGACGGAGGCCGCCCCTGGTCTTTTTGGCCTCCTTCTTGGCCTTCTTCTTCGGTGCCTTGTAAGGTGCCGGGACCAGCATCTTCGTTAGAAGTGGGCCGGCCGGTTCTTCCGGCAGTGGGGCCGGATAGTAGATCCGCCCCGCCTTCTTCGTCCATCCCTAGGAGAGTTTTGGAAAACGCATCAAGCATTTCCCTTGGGTCATGCAAATAAAACTTATAATGACTTACCGAACATGCAGGGCGGGACAGTTGGTACCTGCGGTCCTCAGCTAAGTCCGGCCATGATTTGCCGGACTTGAAAAGCACCTTCCAGATGTCTTTGTGCAAGGAGCCAAAGAGCTCTTGCAGGGTCTAGTGCTTGGCCGGGTCGAATTCCCATAAATTGCAAGCCCGGTGTTGACAAGGAAGGATCCGACGAACTAACATCACCTGGACCACATTGACAAGTTTGATATTCTTGTCTTCCATATCCTTGACGTGCGACTGGAGCACCGACAGTTTGTCGGACGAAGACCCATTAAGGACCTTCTTTGGCTAGGACATAAGCCGCAGAGGGGCTCTGGTTCGGAATCGGGAGCAGCGGCCCATTCCGTCCCGCGCGGCTCAGTGATGTAAAACCACTGCTGCTGCCACTCTTTGACGGAATAATTAGAAGTACATGTTGGCCATGTGACGTTGGGCATCTTTCTCACCATGGCGCCTCCGCACTCGGCATGCTCGCCGCTCACTACCTTGGGCTTCACATTAAAGATCTTCAGCCATAAGCCGAAGTGTGGCGAGATGCGGAGAAAGGCCTCACACACAACGATGAATGTCGAGATGTTGAGGAAGGAATTGGGGGATAGATCATCAAAATCGATCCTGTAATAATACATGATGCCGCGAATGAATGGGTGGAGGGGAAACCCCACCCGCGGACAAAATGAGGGAGGAATACAACCCTCTCGTGGGGTTCCAGAGTAGGGACGATCTGTCCCGCTGACGGAAGACGGTGGCTGATTTTCTAGCCCAGATACACGGCCTCCCAAATCTTTTTGATATCCTTCTCCCGGACGCTAGAGGCCATCCACTTGCCTCCTGCTCTGGATCCGGACATTTTCGGAAGACCTTTGTGGGCGGAGAAGACGAATGCTTGGGCGCTAGAGATCGAGCGAGGGGGAATGGATGAGCAGAGGAAGAAGAAGGCGTGGGTGCAAAAGGGAGTCCTTATCCCCTTATAAAGGCAGCAGGGATCATGCGCCTCCCCACTTGCCCGGTAAATTCGCTTATTCCCCAAGCGCCGCGTTGATGGCGCGATTGGGTTACCCAAACCCGTATTGATGAGAATCCCGTGATAAGGGGACACGATCTCTTCTTCGACAAAACGTGCCAATAAAACCGCCTCGCGATATGTGCGGTGGTAGGTTGGGAAATGGTTCAAATAATGACCGGGCCGCGGCGTGATGTCACGCTATGGAAAGTTGTGAGCAGATTGGATTTGTGGGATATTTTGCTCTCTACGGTGGTATGTGGAAATTACTTTGCAGAGCCGGACACGATCCTTATATTCAAGATCTTCTATGGAGTACTCGGAGAAGGAACCCGCCTTGCAATGCCGACGACAATCTACGTGCCGGACTCATTGTCATTGAAGCCTGGTTCAGGGGCTACTGAGGGAGTCCTGGATTAGGGGGTCCTCGGACAGCCGGACTATATACTTTGGCCGGACTGTTGGACTATGAAGATACAAGATTGAAGACTCCGTCCCGTGTTTGGGTGGGACTCCCCTTTGCGTGGAAGGCAAGCTAGGCAATTCGGATGTGTAGATCTCCTTCTCTGTAACCGACTCTATGTAACCCTAGCCCCCTCCGGTGTCTATATAAATCGGAGGGTTTAGTCCATAGGACAACAACAATCATAATCATAGGCTAGCTTCTAGGGTTTAGCCTCTACGATCTCGTGGTAGATCAACTCTTGTAATACTCATATCATCAAGATCAATCAAGCGGGAAGTAGGGTATTACCTCCATCGAGAGGGCCCGAACCTGGGTAAACATTGTGTCCCCCGCCTCCTGTTACCATTAGCCTTAGACGCACAGTTTGGGACCCCCTACCCGAGATCCGCCGGTTTTGACACCGACAGCGGTGGCGACCGGCGGCAGGGAAACAGCGATGTTGCAACGGTCGACGGCTACGGGGAAGCAGCGCTGGTACTCTGGACGGATCCAAAGTTGGAGCCGCTCCGGCGCCGTGAACAACAGCGGGGGTGAATCGTCTCCGGTACAGTTCACGTGGCCGTCATCGAGGCAGCTCCAGCAACACGGAGTAAGAGGCACACGGCCCAGTGCACAACGGCAAATGGACAGCGTCTCCGGCATTAGGGAGGAGGGCGACTGTGAAATTGGTGCGGTGGGGGGCATCATGGAGGAGGCGCTGAGCTTTCACAGCTCGGGACAATGGAGCTTCCCGGGGAGAAGGTGATTTGGCACCCACGAGGTATGAATGGGGGGGCAGGGGGCTGGAATTGGGAGGGGAGTGGAACCATGTCTTACGGACCCATTTGTCTGAAATGTGAGGGGGAGTTACAGTTCTACCCCTACCTTTAGGCTTCTCGGCTTGGGTCTGCGTACTGAGGGTCGGGGATAGTAGAGTAACTTTGCTTCTCCCCAAATAGTGGGCGGGAGCAATTTCGGGCGAGGAGGACATGTTTTGAAATATAGTGGGCGCGAGTGATTTTGGGCGAGGAGAGCGTGTTTTGAAATAGTGGATGCGAGCTATTTCGGGTGAAGAGAGCATGTTTTGCCGACCATGGTTTATGAATTATTCGGCACATGTCATTTCGGCCGAGGAGAAGGCGCGCTTGGATGAAGTTATGAACCTACCCTCGATGTACAATGGGCCAATTGATGTGTGTCCCACATAGGACGGTAATTTCGCGTCTCCCATTTATTTGCTCGGGTGAATTCCCCCGAGCAGAGGATGTTTAATGGTTCATTCAAATTTTAGGAGAACGAGCATCCACGTCTACCGTACCAAGTCGATTCAAATCAAATTTTGAAATATTAGCTTGCCACTTCTTTTTTAGATGGAGAGATGATGCTCGGGAGTAATGTGTGTTTACATGCTCGTTGCTAGCGATTTACTATATGACAAATAGTTGACCCACTCAAAAACGCGAATCAAACCCAAAATGAAATATCTCGATTCAATGAAATAGCTCGTTCACTAGGTCAAAATAGTGAACTAAATCCAAAATTGAACACCTCAATTGAGTAGCACGTTGTACAGTATTATGTACTCCATGAACATGTTGAAACTCAAATTAATGAACTTGTTTGATATACGCATATATCCATTCATGTGTGGATTGCAGACAACATGTTCTCCAATTTAAATATTTGAATGCAAGTTTATATCGAAACATGGTTTATATCAGTCTTTGATGCATACAACGCGACCTCCCCCTCTCCCAGACTCCTGTTCTCTCTCTCTCTCTCTCTCTCTCTCTCTCTCTCTCTCTCTCTCTCTCTC
>NC_041387.1:627456438-627479463 GCF_002162155.2 Triticum dicoccoides
CCCCCCTCTCTCAAACTCTCCATCCACCTAGGTCACACATACACATGCATATCTCACTCGCACGTGATAGGCCCATCTAAAACTCTATCTCTCTCCCTCGTTCTCTCTCCATCTCACACGCACACACACACAGTCTCATGCCTAGCTAGCCAAGTATGATGGTCTCTCACTCAATTGTAGGCACACGCAGTCCCCCCTATATGTATATGACTAGCTAATCTTAGTCTCCATCACAAACATGTGCATGGTCTATCGCGATTTATCTCGGGGATCTTTCTATCGCGCACGCACCTCCCTCGATCTCCCACCCATATAGTCCCCTCACGATCTCAAGGTGATCTCTCTATCACAAACACACCCTCTCTCCCTCCCCATGCGTCCATGTCCTCGATGTGTCCCTCTCGACCTTTGTTCCTTGTTGGCCAGACCTCTATTGGACATGTGCTACAGGGGTGTCTCTCTCCGTTGCAAACAATCACACACTAGCTATCTTCGTGTATCTCCTCGCCTCGCTTTTCTATCTCGGAGATGCATGTGTGATATGTTTGCATAAGAAACGAAAAAACACACACTCTCTCTAATTTATCGTTTGTTGTCACTTTCTCTTTCACACACATACTCTTTTTGCACACTTACTCATTCTCCTTCACACACACTTGATCTGTCTCGACTTAGGCACTCTCCTCGGTCCATAGCATATAGATTTATTGAAAAGTCAAACATCACAAAGTTTGACCATGTACATGGAGAAAAACAATTACATCTAGAACGGCAAACATATACCATTAGATTCACCATGAGATATAGTGTTGTATGATGTATATTTGGTATTGTAGATATAAATAACATTTGTGTAAACCTGATCAAAGTTTCCAAAGTTTGACTTCTAAAAAATTTTACATGCACTGCATTATCGAGCGGATGGAATATCTCTTTCCCCCTCTCAGCTATCTGACGCACCACTCAGCTTTATCGGGGCTCCTCAATCTCTCTCAAACTTTATTGGTTAGTTTGGTTCGTGACCTGACCCTCATGCCTTGATGGCCAGTACTGCCTGGTGTGGACGTGAGATGTAAAATATTTCTGCCTGGCCAGGCTTGTGTGGTGCTGAAGCGTTTGGTTCATGCCTGGGCCAAGCAAAGCATCAATGTCCCATCAATCAATCCATGCAGCAATTATTTAATGCTAATATCCATGCAGGTTGTTGTTAGCCTCGTGGCCGCACGACTAGGCACGGCCAGGTGTTCGAAATCGGTCGCCTAGGCCAAGCTACTTGCAGTGTCTGGAGTCCAGCAAGGCTAATTAAAGTGCAAGGGAATCCAGGCCAGGCGGGCTTTGTTTTTCACAGGGTAGCAACCAAACAAGCGTGCATGAAATCCAGCCACAACCCCAGGCCAGGAAAAAGATGCTCAGGACGCAAGCCAAACTGACCTTATATCTCCCTGGTTCACACATACACATGTCTCACTTGCGCTATACATATATACCTATCCAACACTCTCCGCCCTTGTTCTCTCTCCATGTGACACGCACCCCCCCTAAGTACCATAATCCCTCACTCCATCATAGGCACAAGCACCCTTCCCCCTCCTAAGTATGATTATCTCTTACTAGCCATCAGGAACACAAGTATTCTCCTTCCATCCATACGTCTATCTCGATATCTCTATGGGCATCTTCTATCACACACACACACCTTGTCACTCGATCTCCCACCCATGTAGTCCCATCACGATCTCCAGGGGATCTCTCTATGACAAACATACACTCTCTCCTCCCCATGTCTGCATTTTCTCCATACGTCTCTCTCGACCTCTCTCCCTTGTTTGTCAGACCCCTCTTGCCACGTGCTAGGGGTCTTGCTCTCTTGGTTCCAAACAACCACACACTATCTCCTCACCTTGCCTCCGTTGTCGAAGATGCACGTGTGATATGTTTGCATAAGACACGCACGCTTTTTCTCTACTTTTATCATGTGTTGTCCATGTCTCTTTCACACACGCACACACACTTTTTTCACTCACTCTTTCTATTTCTCTCTCTCTCTCTCTCTCTCTCTCTCTCTCTCTCTCTCTAGTTAGGGACTCTGTCACGTCCATAAGCATATGGATGTTTTGAAAAGTCAAACCTGAAAAAAGTTTGACCAGGTATATGTGGAGAAAAACATTTACATCTGGAACGATCATTAGATTCATCACAACATGTACTTACTTCATACTATCATTTATCTTTGGTATTGTAGATATAAGTAATTTATTTATAAACTTGGACAAAGTTTCAAAAGTTTGACTTTAAAAAAATGTTGGAACTACATTATCGAACGGAGGGAGTAGCTCTTTCTCTCTCTCTGCTATCTCTCACGGGCCTCCCCTCTCACTCGAACTCTCTATACCGACGGATTATACGCTCACTGTGTCAGCGTGTAGCTCCGTATATTGTTTAGTTGACCGGCCAACCAGTCCACATGCTGCCTTGTCAGCTCGTGTTCTGTATCTTCGTGTGCTGGCCCATGTGGCAGTTGGTGAAAATAAGTAAACTAGAGGCCCATCTGACATGCAGTGAAGTAAACAAAGTTGAAACCACTCAGGGTAGCACCCCGCATGCTAGTAAATTGAGGGCACATTGAGGACACACTTCTTGCGCGTGAAGGACGCACTCGCGCACAATTCACCACTGCGAGATGGCATGCACAGAAGGACGCACACGCACACACCCGGCACACAACACACACCAGCACACGTGTACACCGGCGTCACCAGCAGTTGAGACGGATGGCGAGGCAGCAAACAAGCGCAGGCGGCTCGAGCCAAAACCGCATCTGACGAGCCTGGACTTCATCAGCAGCCTCCCCGATGACATGCTACTCGTCATCATCGGCCTCCTCCCCACCAAATCTGCCATGCGGACCGCCCTACTCTCCCGGTGATGGCACCCCCTCTGGCACCGCGTCCCCCTCGACCTCATCGTCGACAGCTGCCTTTGCGACGGGGATTGCAAACGCATGGCCACAGTCTTTAAGATCCTTTCATTGCACACTGGGCCAGCCAGACGCCTTGACATCCACATGTTCAGTACCAACTGCAAGGTCCAACCCAAGTTCGACGAGTGGTTCTTATCCCCCGCCCTAGATCAGCTTGAGGAGCTCAGCTTTGAAGCTGGACGATGTCACTCTCTGCCGCCGTCCGCACTCCGCCTCACGCCAACGCTGCGCCGCGCCAGCTTCAGCTCCTGCTATCTTCCCCAGATTAATGCCACGCCCGCCATTCTTCTCCCTCAACTCAAGCAGCTTGACCTCTTCGACGTTGTCATCTCGAAGAAGGCTATGAAGCACCTGCTCCGCAGCTGTACTACGCTCGAGTACCTTCGTCTTGAGCAGATCCACGGGTTCATTAGCCTCCACATCACCTCGATGAATCTTCGATGGATTTATGTGTCTTGCTGGCCCCGCAACAAGACATCAATTGGGAAGAGATCACTCCAGGTGTTCCACGTTATGGTCATTGAGAATGTGCCTTTCCTTGAGAGATTGCTTGTATCGGATCTAGAAGGTCCAACAAAATTCAGGGTCATTGACGCACCGAAATTGACAGCGTTGGTGTACTCGTCTGCCAAATTCTCTGAACTCTTTATTGGATCCGTAATCATTCAGGTAAAGCACTCATCTTCTTCTCCATCTTCTTGAAATTCACATTTTTAAATTTCTTCTTGATGTATTTACGACCGTCTTCCAGAAAATGATTCCCACAAGCTTGACCCAGTCCATGCGCACAGTGAAGATCTTGGCACTAAAATCTATCGGCCCCAATCTGGATCAAGTTGTTGGATCCCTTACATGCTTTCCGTGCATGGAGAAGCTACTCATCCAGGTGAAACTTCTTTCCTATTAGTAAACGGTAATCACAACGTAGCTCAATTTTTTCGTAATTTTCCCAAATTACGATGACAAGTGTAGTGTTCAAATCTGCATCTACGCACTGCACCAAAAGAAATGTTTTTAGTATTTTTTCTCACGTGATCACCTGCATCGTTTTATGTTGTACTACTATAGTAGCCTAGGCTAGTCATAGTAGAAAGTAACTTAGACTACTCCAGTAACTCTATGGTTGCCCTAAGAGCAAGTACTACATCCGTCCTGGTTTACTCTTCCAATTTTGTAGTATCAAAATTTGACCATAGATTTAACTGACAAAATGTTAATGCATTTCACTAAGAACTATATCGTTGGATTCGTATTTGAACATAATTTCAAATGGTGTTATTTTTAGTGACATCCATTGGCATTTTCTTAGGTAAATCTATAGTCAAAATTTTATACTAAATACAAGGTAGTATTCCCTCCGTCCCAAAATTCTTGTCTTACATTTGTTTAGATACGGATGTATCTAACACTAAAATGTAACTAGATACATCCGTATTTAGACAAATTTAAGACAACAATTTTGGGATGGAGGGAGTACAAAAGTGGGCTAAGTAGGCCAAAACACGTGCCAAATTCACTTGTGATGCATTTGGCATCAATGCCCCTTCATTCCTCACCTGGTGCCCCAATCTGGATCACCTACTTTGCTCCGGTGCCAAATTAACTCACGCAATGAAAAAACACTGTGTGGGAGAGTGAGAGGACTGAGGCAATAAAAAACACTTGTTTGGGAGAGTGAGAGGCTGGTGTAGTTGGTTTGATTGATTGGTTTATACATGTGGGTGTGTGTGCAGAGCGGTGCCAACTCTCTCACATCGCGAGAGCAGTGCCAAAATCTTTTGATTTGACATCGATACGTATTATGTGGCATTATTTTGCGAAATATGGCATCGGCCACATAGTGGAAGGCAACATATGCCCAAGCTCTTCACGTGCTCCTAGTTAAATGAGAGGAAACAGAAAGAGAGAGAGTGTGAGTGAAAAAATATCACTAGCCAGCCAACCCTATCATATGAGTGAATGATATTGGTACCTCTTGATGACACAGAAATCTTATACAGCCAGCTGCTCTAATATGTTCTCTTCTTTTGTAGATAAAAAAAGACCTGAAAGTGAAAAATGTGTTGCACTATAACAATCTCATCGAATGCCTTGATCTCCATCTTACAGAAATTGAGTTAATCGACTACCGAGGCAGCACATCTGAGATTAAATTGGCCGGGTTCTTTGTTCTGGAGGCAAGTGTGCTCAAGGTAATGAGGTTTGGCGTTCTCTGGCACAACAATGAATGGCGTGCTGATCACCGCAAGCGTCTAAGCCTAAACGACAAAGTCTCCGCAGAAGCTGAATTTGTTTTTGAAACATCAAGTGGCCAGAGACTCGAAAACTTATTTTCCCATTAGTGACTTGTCAGGGCGGTGGATTTTAGTTTGTACGATAATGCTACATCCACCTAAAGTAACGAAAGTTCTTACGTAAACTTCCTAGTAATTCCCTCTTCGTAGGTGCAGCATTACTCCTAAGAATTGTAATATCAGTTTGAAACTTGTAATATTGTCGTGTCCTATTCCTGCGTTTTCAAAATCCTGCGAATCAAACAGGTCCTGAGTTGGTGATGATGTTGTGCCTCCCATCTTTCACCAATAGCCGTCGGATCTAGATCTGACGCATACAAACCAAAGTTCTCCATTTTTGCAAAAAGATGCCCACACTTGTTCCCTGTTTACAAACAACTCCTTGTCTCTCACAATCAGCCGTATCTCCTCCCCACCACATCTAGAAGGCCGTGGAAAAATCTGGCGTGATGGCCACTGCCGGCGCCGTCCACCCCCAATCTTGGTGTTCCGTGCAATGCACGGGCATCTACGCACGGGAAATTATGTCGAATAGGGCTAGTTGTAAGCAGTCTAGCTCTACCTCCATGATGATAGTGACTGCAGATGGTGAGGCTGACTATGATATGCCGAACATGGCGCCTATACTCAGGTGTCATCTCCTGCGCAGGGTCTTGTCACTTCACTGTGTGAGGAGCAACACGTAATAATTTGACCAACGGGTAGTACAATGCTAGTACTCCTACTACATTGGTACTACTACTAGTAGTACTAGTAGCACCACTGTCTGGATTTAGGAGTACTACCACGTCCATCTGGATTTTAGTATTTGACTAGCAATATCTAGTAATGCATGTCACAAAAAATGTACTACTCCCTCTGTAAATAAATACATGGTGTATTATTTTATTCCTATCGGCGAGAGAACTTAATGTCTTTTTGCTAACTAATTGGATTACATGCAATGAACTAAACACTGCGTGTCATGTTTGGTAGTCTCAAGTCATTGAAAGCATGCACGGCCCACATCTCTCATTGGTTGATATGTCACAAAATAAGAAACGAGGAGGGAGTTAATGTACCGTGCCTAAGTGTTTTGGGATTATTTGGTTTTCGTAAGGTGACTTACACAACATTTTTGTTTACATGCATTAACATTTTATTAGTTAAATCAAAGGTCAAAACTTGGCGCAAAATACAAAGGGGACCAATAAACCAGTAAACATCAAACTTCTCTTGTTTGGCCCCAACTAGAGGTCCGGTGAGATGACTATACTGCACCGGCACGGAGAGGGACGCGGCTTCATTGACTTACTGCAACTGCCTTTGGGTGAATGACACATGGGCCCAACGGGTGGCTGGCCCACCTATCATACATCCAAAGGCAGGTGCAGTAGAGGGCCGAGGGGTGGTACGAAATCCTACGCACCTACGCACGCTAACCAAGGGCAAGAGTGATCACTCGAATCGCAAGATCAGTTGACTAGAAGCTAAGATAGACCCATGGAGGCGATGAGCGCGAGCATCAGCCAGCTATGCAAGATGGTCCATGATGCCGGCCTACGGCCCGACACCGAGGAACGTCTCCAGGTATTGCTTGAGGCCGCCAGGGTGAGGGGCCGCTTGGACAACAGCTTTGTCTCCTTGTTCAGCGAGGTCCTCATTGGTTTCCTCAACAAGTTCACCGTCGTCAAGAAGCTCATGGACGACCTTGACGTACGCCTCCAGCTGACGCTCCGAGGCTCTGCTATACCCGCCACCCTCAATGGACATTATGGTGACAACCTCTTCGACGCACTGGTGGCCCTGCGACTGCCCGCCCTCGCGCCGGAGAATGTCCACCTCGAGGTCGCACTCGCCGCGCAGCGCCTGGCGCAGCAAGACACCATCGACATAATCACCCACGTCTACGCGCAAATCATCCACAAGGACTACTACATGCAAGAGGAGGACGATAGGATGCTGGCCTTCTTGGACCGCAGGGCAACCTTGGACGGCATTGTTCAGAAGCACGTTGAGCTCGCCGCCAACGCCGCTGCTCCTCACACGTTGGTTGGTGACTCGACGCACTAGGGCATGAGGATGTCGTTGATGGATCCGTATGTATTTTTATCTTTCCGTCAAATCCATGTAGTAGTATATGGTACTACTAGTAATTATCTTACCTTTCGCATCAACTTCATAATTTTTGTATGTACTCCATGCATGAATGGCACCAGAACCAAACTTCTCATTACTCTAGGAAAAATCCTTATTTTCTATCTATCAGTCGCGCCATGGCCCATGGATCAGAACCAAATTTTACAAGTTACAAGTTCAAAAGGAAAAGCCTGCCGTGTTCGCGTTGCACCCCCACACAGTTGGACCGGCACGCCACTCAAGGGGGAATGTGTGCGGTGTTGTATCTTCACTTACAAGTGGGACCGCAGTTGAGCAAACCGACTATCGGCAAACCCCCACCCCGCCCACCGTGCGATGGCTAAGAAAATAGGAGGGAGAAGAGATGGTTGTAGCGCGGACTCCAAGAAAATTGGTGTCGGATGGGACTCATGTGGGTGGCGTGTGCCGTACTGCTAGATGTGAATGCTAGTTATGGCCCATGCCACCCCACTATATCGAGCCTATATCGAGGTGCTGGTTACGTAGAACAAATTTCTTGGAGTTCGTGCTCAGCCCTCCTCTATCTCTCTTCTCAGCCAGCCAGCGGACGCGCAGAGCCCATCGTCTGTTTGCTCACTGAGGTCCCACATGTCAGTGAAAACGCAAGAGGACCCACTAAACCTGCACATCTTTCACCTCGACATGCTGGTGATGAAAAACAATTCCAATAAAGATCTTTGGTGGCCACTTTTGGAGTTACTCAAGAGTAGTAAGATTCTATTTATAGTTTAACCCAAGATGCACATCACGCGGCTTCAACTACCACTCTATTTTCTTGCATGACACGACCTGGATGCTGGATGTCCCATGTGTCGGCAAAAGGAGGAAGAACCCGACCAAATCTTCGGTTGTGCTCTCGGATTAGACTAGTTGTGCTAACTTAAAAATTTTATTGTGTACTAGGATGGATGCAAGTTTTGGTATTGGGAAGAAGAGTACATCGATATATTGATAGAGCGCAATTTAGTAGATGTTCTAGCACTTTTAGCTAGCATAGAGGCTAGAGATGAGACTAGTGCACTTGTTGATACTCCTACTAGAATAGAGGCTAGACATGAGACTAGGTGCGAGGAAGCAACGTCTACTTCTTTACACTCGAAGAAGAAAGAAGCACACAAGATCGAGCCTCCGCAGATCAACAATGAATGCATCGAGAAGGCACTAATCCAACTTACAAGAGCAGTTATGGAAGTTGGATATCTTCTAAAATGTATTCTTGTGGTTCTTGTTTTCTTTGGTCTTGCTTTTCTAGTCAAAACTATCGTTGGAGTTCGTGCAAAACGGAGGTCCGTTTGGGGTCATGCGTTGGAGTTGGCCTTACAAGTGGGACCGCAGTTGAGGAAACCAACTATCGGCAAACCCCCACCTCGCCTACCGCGCGATGGCTGAAGTTAGACCTCTCCCAATGCATTGGTGCTAAAGTGGGGTGCTAAGTGCATTAAAATGCTTAGCAACTAATGTCCCCAATGCATCGGTGCTTAGATTTTGTAGCTAAGCCACCTCTATTTAATTGTTTACTAATAAAACTTCTTCATGTGTTGGTTGGTAGTCTTTTTACCTAGCTCCACGTGCTTAGCATTGGTTCTTATTCGGGTCACCATAATACTCTCTCTCCTACTTAATTGCTTTGCCACATCATTTTTCTGCCTATGTGGCACCCTTAGCACCTGTACACCATGGAGCACTAGGAAGGGCCTTAGAGAAACGACGAGGTTGAAGAGATTGCTCTAGCACAGACTCCAAGAAATATGGTGTCAGATGGATGTCATGCTGGTGGCGTGTGCCGTACTCCTGGACGTGAATGATTGTTCTGGCCCATGCCACCCTACTACTCCTACTACTTATATAGTACTCCTACTAGTAGTATCGAGGATTCGAGGTGCTGGTTACGTACAGCAAACACATTAACATATGGCTACAGTAAAAACACCCGCCCGACGCGCGAAGCATGTGAAGCTAGTACAAATAGTGTACTACTATTGTTGATTGGCCTCATCCGATAACCTGTTGCAATGCACGTACAATTATGTATTCGGAAAATAAATTTTTGCCTCGTCGCAGCACTCACTCAGAGAAGCGACTCGAAAGCCATTCATGACTTTAGTAAGTTTATCACAGGCATATCATTTTATTACATACAACAAGTCATCAACCCACATCGACAACGAGGATACATTATAAATACTAAAGTTTTCATCACACAACAAATAACAAGCAATGAAATGAACTTCAACTCAACCAATCCTCAGCGTTGGAAACGCTTGCTTTGAACCACAAGTGATTCTCTGGGATGGGCCATCCATTGTCAATCTCGAGACCAACGCAGGACTGATCATCCAGGCTGAAGTGGCCTACTATATCAGTACCAGGGTAGGGAACCACCCAAATGTCTGAGGTATAGATACAGTTGCTTCTCATAAATGGTACTAGTAACGTTGTGTCAACAGCAGTTGGATCGCCTTTCACCATCATCAGATAGTTTTGTCCAAGGAAGAGCGAGTTTTCTCCAAGACTATCAATTGTCTACCAGGGAGAAGGTGTTGGCGCTAGCACACTAGTATCCATCCCGAATACCATACAACGGGTGTTGGAATAGGTCCGGAGACTGCGACCATGGGAGACTACACCTGCTTCCTTAGTAGTAACATCATCAATGGGCTATATACACACAAGAAGAGGTGATCCATCAGAATTAGTTGCCAGGCGCCACTGAGTATATGGGCACTGCTCGTCCTCATGCTCGTGATCATCACCATCGTCATCTCCCCTTGGTTATAAAAATTTTCAAGTATAGGTGGTGGAACATTCACAGGACCTTGGAAACAGAAGAAGAAGGTTAATTAGTAAAGGGAAACTTGCTAACCCGCGTGCATGTGGTTGAAACAATTATAATTACGATGGAAGACAAATGTACCGAAACTACGAGGATCCCATGCAAAAATAGTGCCATGAGTGGTGGAAGCAAACACAAGGCCCTCGTTTGAATTGCATCACAGTACTCATCCATGTACAGAAACTAGTTTTTGAGCAATATCCATCCAGTCGAACCACGAAGGATAGCAACAAGCTTGTAGAAGATAGCAACAACTTCATAGTTTTTGTAACTCCAAGAGCGGTTGGGAACTCGACAAATTGCTATCTTACATAGAAGACAGTCACCATGATCGTATTTGAACGTGCGTACAATACTGGTGTGCTCAACCTTTGGGCAGTCTGCTGAGATTTTTGGAAGTGGAACCCGGTGACGAGTGTACACATTCACAAGTTCCCACTCGCAGTTGGACCCAATATAAATAACCCAATTTCCATTTGCGCCTGCCCAAGCCTTACCCTCAAGCGATGGCATCTTAACATCATACGTATCATTATCAAGCGGCATCAACTTGCACAAGGTGATGCCTCCGTCATCCCCGCACCAGTCATCAGGGTCACGGTGAAGAAGATAGGGGAGATCAAACCACTCCTTGACTCTTGGGTTCCTTGTAATGATGTTATTAGTTTAGTCGAGAATGGTCTTGAACGAACCTGCCATGCTAGCCGAGGTGATGATGTCGCACCGATCAATGAGTTCCTCCACCACGTCATCTTTTAGATCGGAGCAAGAATAACGGGGTCATTTCCGGCCTGTTCCCTCCATGGAGAAGACAATTGAACAATGGTAGAAGGAAGGATGAAGGCAAATGGAGGAGGGAGAGGAAGAGCGTGCGACAGCAGTTCCAAATCGAGAGGGAAAGGCGAAGAGTCGGTGGACGGTTGCCAGTTTGCTATGGTAGACGAAGAGGCGCCCCGGCCTAAACGTCCATTCGAAAATACTAGTAGAAAAGGACTCGCCATCGTCTCACTGATATGTTGGAACAGGACCACATGTCAACAAAACATGGTGTGTAGTTTCTCGTGCAAAATGCGATCTGGCCGCATTGGCCCGAGGTGCCGCATTAGTTATCGACCTTTATTTTTTTAATGGTGTGCCGTTCAGTTTTGAAGCACGACTAACTAGTACTGTACGCAGAGAAAATATAAACTACTCTACCACTACTCCACCTCCAGTACTAGTAGTATAAAAACATATATAGGATGGAGCTTTAGCGCTTTCTTGCTAAGGGCTGCCCACTTGCTTCTCACACTATCACCCTCTCTCCAAATCTAAAAAAGACGGCCTCTCTCTCCGTCCTCACTGGTGGTCACAGATCCACCGGGGAAGAAAAGGACGTGCAGCATTGACGCACTCGTCGTCGGCGAACGAGGTCACGCACTGACGACAAGGCCGTCCTCTTAGACCTAGCGCCCGTGCGGGATGGCCTTCATCCCCAAGCTCGTTGCCATAGTGTGTGCAGAGGACGATGACCACGAGCGAAGCCACTTCCCGCCGACCCTCAGGTATGCTACCTCTTTTCGAACCATACCCTTGTTCTATTGCCCCATCTGGCACGTCGTTGCATGTGGATCTTTTTCCACTCTACCATCTTCCCAATTTGCTATCCTCTGCTCTGCTGGCCACGCAGAGGAAAACCATAATTTTCACTATTAAAGGAAACCCTACTTCATGCAGACTAATCCATGTCTGGGTTGAATAAGGAAAGGAAGGGAGACTGTATTGTCCAAGAGAGTAGGCATCGAACCTGCATCTAGGTTGAAAAGGGGAAAATCAGTAGCTAAGGAACGAGTCTCGTGTCTCTTGGTTGAAGAAGGGTAGAAAGGCATGACAACGCAATAGAGAATAACCAGGTCGATCGGTTTGTTGTCCCCACATAGGAAAAAGGTGGCTAAAGAGAACAAAAATGGGATGTAATCCACATATGCTGCCTAGATATTTGTTGCTCTGGGCAACCATACCTCCCTCGCCACTTTGCGTCCGTGGAGGTACATCGTACTGGTGCACCCACTGTTCGAATGGGCCTCCCATGCTCTTATTGCCACTTTTTTGCTGTTAGTATAACGCCAGCAGTCAAGTCAAGCAATGCTACTGCTAAAGTGATGCCACATTTAACTAATGCCGCTCTCAGTCTAATGCCACCGATAAACTTAAGCAATGCCATTTAATGTCACTGGATTATTTCAGGGTTAGCTGTTGATTGTGGATGTATTAAAGATTTTTCAGCTAAGGCATTCTAATGTTGTTGCACAGCCAGTATACGAACGATGAAACTTGTTACTACCTTCAGATTTTTGCACTGTTAATGCTTATAGATTATATACCTCACTTTCATGAGATAACTTAATTTTTTTTGTACAGTGTCACCAAAATGCCAAGGCACTGATGTCATTTTATTTTGGTTAAACTGCACAAAAAATTATGAAGACAAGAGGAAAGGTCAAGAGTGGGCACCTCCTCCTCCGGCTCTTCTCTTGATTCGTTCGATCAAGTTTTTATGTTTGATCGATTATCAAGATTGGGATAGCAATTTTTTAGGTCCCCATGAGTTCGAAATTATATTTACGTTGGAGGTACATGGTTTGCAATTTTTTATACTATCATTAGTTAATAATGCTAGTTACCTTGAGACTTCTATATTTGGTTTAATGCTCATGCACAGCTAGTATTCCAATGCTGAAACTTGTTACCTTTACATTTTGTATCGTTAATTCTTATAGAAATCTTCTAGTGCTACAGTTTATTGAAATATGTTCAGTAAAACCATTGTACTGTACCCTGTAATAAACTAACTACTCTACTGTTGCACTAGCCACTTGATTAGTGTATATTTATAGTATTCGAATGGTGTTACATTAGCGTATGGACATAAATAAAGTGTGGCAAGCTTTCCCAGATATATGCTCAAGAAAACGACTACCTGTTTTTCTAAATACTAGACGTTTGGGTACTTTAAATTGAACCGTGAAAACGTCTTATATTAAGGAACAGAGGGTGTAGAGTTCACTCAAATTATCCCGGTAAAGTTAGTCACACCTTTGTTAAAATTAATGTTCATTATGTTATCGGAGGAGGTCTGTATGTTTGTCTCTAATGCATGTCGACTACATACCTGACATCATGATGTATTGTTAAGTCATATCCTTTTGTACAGTGTCACTGAATTGTCAAGGCGGTGATGGCATTTTATTTTAGTTGAACTAGACAAAATATGCTTAAAAGAAGAGGAAAGGTCAGGAGTCGATCATTCTTTCAAAAAGAACTATATATGCCTTTCTGACATCAGCCGATGTTGCCTTATTTATTCCTTCAAACATGTGGTTAGAAAGAGTCTTGCTACCTTTTCCATTAAGAAATTGGAATGCTTATATTTGTGAGTCTATGCTTCAACTAGTGTCGTTTTATAGTAATCACACTTTCAATATCTATGCAAACAAGGATGCTCGATTTTAGTGGAACTGCACAAAAAGTCCAACTGGTTCAACATTAGGAGCATGTTTTCTTCCAAACCTTTATATCCAATTGCTGGCACTATGAGCTGTTCATTACGAAGGTACATGGTTTGCTACTATCTTGTTACTCTTTTTGTACTGTCATTACATAGTAATACTAGTGGTTTGCATGTGAATTTATTGTCAGGGGGGACCTACATTGGAGGTGCAGGACATGATTCAATGATTGGATGCTCAATTTCGGTTGTACCGATCTCACCTCTTCCATCACGGCGAACATGGATATCCTTGGTCTGATGAAGAATAGGCGCTATATTTCTGCTCTAAACCAGCAAATCAATTCAGTATGAAATTGTCCAGGGCAAAACATAACTGTATCAGATTGTCCAGTGCAGAACATGACAGATGCTAAGCGGAAGACACATGTTTAAACTGAAAATACAAGGTGTGGTATATGTTTACTAGCTGCTTGATATTTGTGCAGACAGAGATGTCTACCTGTTGCTATTTGGCAAACAAACAAAGTGACCACAATTTTTTGTTGAACTGCACAAGAGAATAGTATAGTCACTGCATGCAGTGCCATTTGAAAATAGACACAGAAAGATTGGATAGTCACTTCATGGACTGCACAAAAGTAGTATTGTACTATTTATTGGCCAAGACTAGGTGCTTCATTGCTTTGGTCGGACTATACAATGGGCATCATTTTGCCTAATTTAAAGTTTGTATTCCGAAAATAGTCTCGCAGTGTGATCGAGAGAAGACCAAATCATATTGCAGTGGATGTTCCTCCATCATGTGTGGTTCATTCTCATGGTTCCAGCTGTTGGTGAAACCACTTACGTTTGCAAGAGGAATTGTAGACTTCACAAACAAATTTGTCTTTCAGTCTGTACTGAATGTTGGCCAAGAGAAGCATCCATGTTAGTAGGAAGAATAGATGTTTTTTCTAGATCTTTGCTTTTGGAGCTACATATTTGTATATGATCTGTGAATCATTGAGATGCATTAACATGTTGATCTTATGTATGGGAATCGTACTAGTTAGTTTTAGTTGCGACGCAAGATCCGAAGTGGCTGATCTATGCTTTCGGAGCTACATATTTGTATATGATCTGTGAATCATTGAGATGCATTAACAGTTACTTATTTCTGTTCGCTCAGTGTTTACAAGTTACTGATCGATCACTAGCTAGCCTACTAATGCGCTCCTGGCAGTTTTATTTGCGACGCAAGATCCGAAATGGCAGTTTTTTGAATAAAAATGCCTACCTCTGCAGAAACTGACAAGCTACACTATCCTACCTACTCGATCCTACACGGATAAATAGTGGAATCACGCACGTACTACCTCCTTTTCGGTTTGCAGGGCTCAATTCAAGAAACGACCTACTCGATCCTACACGAATAAATAGCGGATCACGCACATACTAGTACCTCCTTTCCGGTTTGCAGGGCTTAATTCAAACCTCTCACCAACCAAGGTACTCCCTCCATCCGGGTTTATTAGTCCCGTGAGCAAAGCAGCAAGACCAAGGCATGGGAATAATTAATGGCATGCAGAAGTTTAAGCCTAATTAATTCCAGCGATTTAAGTGGCTGCATGCGTGCCCTCGACTGCGACTCGTTGCATGCTGCTCCGCGTACTGGTTGCGAGTGATTGTAAGTGCCTGCATGCAGCCGGCCGTAATTAAGGCAGCTAAGTGATGCGAAAAAATAATTGTTGCGGGCTTTTTAAACCCGTGGAATCATTATTGACAAGGAGGGAGATGATTCGAGTGCACTCATTTGACCGTCACGCCGGCGTGCGACCCAGATGGGACGGGACGACACAATCATAATTTCAGTTTCTCTAGTTTTCCACGGCAAGCTGGCGCGCTAAGCCATGCCTGCTTATGCATTGAATTCCGATGACCGTCGCGCTACCTTCCACCTATAAGTACTATTTCCCAGCCTTCTCCGGTGGCACCGTGAGCCAACTCACCATATCCTCATAAGCCCCCACCAGCCCGACGTCGCTCGCCACGTCCGCCATGCCCCGCCCGTCCGTGGTAGGCGAGGTCAGAGGCGGTCACCGCCGGAACTAGTGTTCGGTTTTTCACCGGAAGGCAGACGGAGGGAGGAGGCATTCTATCTGTCTTTAGATGGCAATGCGGAGATCGAGGAGTTGTTCGAGCGTGACCGCCTGGCGGAGGAGCAGGAGTTGTTGGAGCACGACCGCCTAGTAGAGGAGCAGCGTATTGCTGATTTGCGTCGCCAGTGGGACATGGAGCAGCAGCGGACCGACGCTTTGAGTTGCGAGCAGAGCGCCCGCAACAGGGCCAACTACGTGGAGGCCGGCGCCCGACAAATAGCCCTGGAGGCTGTCGGGCACGCACGCGTTCACGACGCTGATTTTTACTACCAGCTCGTCAGGTGGGTTTCCCGCTTGGAAGTCGAAGCTTCGGTGGACCACGCCGGCATGGAAAGGGCCAATGCGCGCGAGCAACGCGTCCTATCGCACCTCTATCAAGTCTGAGGCAAGGCGCAGGACGCCGGTGCCGGTGTTTAGCCTGTACCGCAAATGGCAGCCGGCATCGTCTAGTTAGCTAAGAGTAAGATAGTACTTGTACGCTACTAGAGTATTAGTGGGAGTAGATAGTTAACTTGGCTATGATGGTTGTCAACGTGGAAGTTCAGTACTCTATATGTGGATCAGACATGTTACTTTGCTCTGAATGTTGAACTTTCTGTTTGAACATATGGAATGGGCTGTTATTTTTTTAAATGGGTTGTATTTGTCCTCCACGGGTTTAGAGGCTGACTTGTGGGCCTACCAAGTTGACGCGTACCCAATTGGGAGATGATTGTACATGGAGAGGATGACAGCAGGGACCCGCCAAGGTCATGGCAGTACGCAAGCAAGTGCCTCCTTATTTCAAGCCAATAAAAAAATGGCTCCTCCTAGTTTATTTCTGACATCTGGGTCCCATGCCATTGTCAACGTAGTCAATAAACGAGAGAATTGCACCACGAGCGGCTGACACCGGGGACACAGCAGCTCGCCCAGTTATTTTTGTTTTGGGTTAATTTGATAAATGCCACTCCAAATCTGGTGTTTCTGATAAATGCCACTGCAATTTCCAAACTTTGAAAAATGCCATTTCATGCCATTTCTAGTGGCATTTTTCGAAGTCTGGCGTGGCGTTTTTCAAAGTTTGCAAATTGCAGTGGCATTTTTCAAAGTTTGCAAAAATTGAAGTGGCATTTTTCAAAGTTTGGAAATTGCAGTGGCATTTTTATGAATCGCCATAATTGGAGTGGTATTTATCTAATTTGTTTTTGAGACGGAAGCAGGCTGTCAACTGGGCTGGGCGGGACACTCTGGCCTGTCTAGACAGCCTTTTCTTTTATGTTTACCACAAACCAGCCCAACAGTTTTTTTTCTTTTTGAAAATGGCTAGCCTGGTTTTTTTGTGATTTGTCAAGTAAGTCGCTTTATCAGGCCTGTTGGGCTGCAAATCTTTCAAGTCGAGGAGAGCTTCATTCGGCTGGCCGAGAAAATGGCCTATCAGTAATGAGAAATGGGTTCTACATTTTTAAAACACATCAAACCGGCAATTAGTTTCAAATATCTTTTTTTCATTTCGAGATTTTAAATTGCATTGATTTTTATTTGTGGAAAATCATTGGATTTTATATTGATATACATTTATTTTTAAAATCAGTCTGAATGTGACTCGAAATTTCGGGATTAAAAACAGTTCGGACCGCACCAATGTATGCAAAATTTCGTATAACTTTTTAACCATGGCCACAATATGGGTTGTAATGCTAACGAACAGAATATGGGCTCCAAAAAAACCGTAAGAATTAGCAAATGGACTATAAATTATTAGAACTAATGGCAAATGGCATGTATGCTATTTTCCACAGATTTGAGGCTTTCCTAAAAAAAGGTTGACGCACAAGCAGTGACTATTGGATGTCCATCCAACGGCCATCGTGCTTCTTCAATCTCTGCTCTTCCTGCTCCAGCCGCTCAAACAAGCGCCGATAGGACTGCCTGCTCCCTCCTCCACGCGGCCGGTTGTGCTGCCGCGCAGGCCTCACCGCCCCACCGTACTCCCATCGCTGGCCTAGCCATCCCTCTACTCACCCACACCTGTTGTTATTCTCCGGCGACGGCAGACGAACCAGTAAACCCTCGTACACTCGTACTCCCCTTCGTGTGGGAAACAACTGCCGAGTCTTCCCTAGCTCTGTGTCGTTCACTTCCTAGGCCTTGCTGTCGTCCACCGCCCTGGTGCTCTCGGCGTGGCGTGGTCAACGTGGTCAACGATCACCATGCATCTGAAGTGGACTGTACATGGAGAGGCAGACAGCTGGGTCCATGGCCGCACGCAAGGAAATGCCTCCTTATTACGCACAAAATAATGATTCCTCCACCTGACATCTGGGACCCACCGAGAGGGCCTCTGTATTTCGCGAAAAAAATATTACCGCCGCTGATAGCTCGGACCCACCAGCTATATCTTCGCACGCAAGGAAGTGCCTCCTTATTACGCACAGAAAAAATGAATGCTCCCCCTACTAGCTGGGACCCAGCATAGCGGGCCTACTAAGTTGACAGGGATGGAGGGCTTTGTCAACTTAGTCAATATGCACGATTCTAGCTCAAGTGACCGTACGATGTCCATCCAATGGCCGTAGTGCTTCTTCAACCTCTGGTCTTCTTGCTCCAGCCGCCCAAAGCAGCGTTGGTCGTGCCGCCTGCTCCTGCCTCCCGTGGTCGGCTGTGCTGCCACGGAGGCCTCACCGCCCCCATACTACTCCCACCGCTGGCCATGCCATCCCTCCACTCCACTCACCCACACCCCCTGTTATTCTGCAGCGATGGTAGTGCAGCCGAACCAGTGAACCCTCGTACTCCTCTCCACGTGGGCATCCACTGCCGCGTCTTCCCCGGCTCCGCTTCGTCCTCTTCCTAGGCCTCGCTGTCGTCCACCGCCATGGTGCTCTCGGTGCGGCGTGGTCAATGTGGTCAACGACCGACTTCCATTAGAACAGTACTGTACGTGGAGAGGTTGCCAGCTGGGTCCACGGCAGCCGCAAGGAAGTGCCTCCTTATTACGCGAAAAATAATTATTCCTCCACCTGACAGCAGGGACCCACCGGCCGGGCCACCAGTATTTCACGAAAAAACGTTGCCCCCTGACTGTTGGGACCCACCGGACGGGCCATCGTATTTCATGAAAAAAATGTTCCCCCCGCTATCAGCTCGAACCCACCGGAAGTGCCTCCTTATTACGCACAAAAAAATGAATACTCCCCCTGCTAGCTGGGACCCACCATGGTGGGAGGCTGACTTGTGGGCCTACTAAGTTAACTGGGACGGAGGCCTTTGTCAACTTTAGTCAATATGAACGATTCTAGCTCCAGTGACCGTACGATGTCCATCCAACGGCCGTAGTGCTTCTTCAACCTCTGGTCTTCTTGCTCCAGCCGCCCAAAGCAGCGTTGGTCGTGCCGCATGCTCCTGCCTCTCGTGGCCGGTTGTGATGCCGCGGAGGCCTCACCGCCTCCTACTACTCCCACCGCTGGACAGGCCATCCCTCTACTCACCCACACCCCCTGTTATTTTGTGGCGACGGCAGTCTCACACCGCAGCTGAACTAGTGAACCCTCGTAGTCCTCTCTGCATGGGCATCCACTGTCGCGTCTTCCCCGGCTCTGCATCGTCCCCTTCCTAGGCCTCGCCGTCGTCCACCGCTGTGGTGCTCTCGGTGCAGCATGGTCAACGTGGTCAACGACCGACTTCCATCAGAAGAGTACTATACATGGAGAGGCTGACAGCTGGGTCCACGGCAGCCGCAAGGAAGTGCCTCCTTATTACGCGCAAAATAATTATTCCTCCACCTGACAGCGGGGACCCACCGGACGGGCCACCATATTTCACGAAAAAAAGTTTCCCCCTGATTGTTGGGACCCACCAGCTACATCTTCGCACGCAAGGAAGTGCGTCCGAAAAAAAATCGATTCGCCCCCCTGACTGCTGGGACCCACTAGCTACATCTTCGCATGCAAGGAAGTGTGTCCGGGCAAAAAATAAAAAAATGATTCACCCCCCTGACTGCTGGGACCCACCTAGTCGAAGCGTATGTGGCGTTGTCATTCTGGTCGTGAACATGTATGTACATATATACTGGTCGATGTAGAGGCACGCACGTGTCGTAGTAGAGGAGCGCACGTGTCGTAGTAGAGGCGCGCTGTAGGATCGGAAGTATGTCTAGAGGGGGGGTGATTAGACTACTTGACCAATTAGAAACCTATCCTTTTCCCAATTTTAGTCTTTGGCAGATTTTAGCTATCTTAGCACAAGTCAAGCAATCTTCACACAATTCAAGCAAGCATGCAAAGATTATATGAGCAGTGGAAAGTA
The DNA here is from genome assembly GCF_002162155.2 of Triticum dicoccoides. Lineage (NCBI taxonomy): Eukaryota > Viridiplantae > Streptophyta > Magnoliopsida > Poales > Poaceae > Triticum > Triticum dicoccoides. The sequence goes on from NC_041387.1 coordinate 627,476,600, forward strand.
AAGCATGCAACTTGCAAGAATGTAAAGGGGAAGGGTTTGGAGAATTCAAACGCAATTGGAGACACGGATGTTTTTGTCGTGGTTCCGATAGGTGGTGCTATCGTACATCCACGTTGATGGAGACTTCAACCCACGAAGGGTAACGGGTGCGTGAGTCCATGGAGGGCTCCACCCACGAAGGGTCCACGAAGAAGCAACCTTGTCTATCCCACCATGGCCGTCGCCCACGAAGTACTTGCCTCACTTGCGGTAGATCTTCATGAAGTAGGCAATCTCCTTGCCCTTACAAACTCCTTGGTTCAACTCTACAATCTTGTCGGAGGCTCCCAAGTGACACCTAGCCAATCTAGGAGACAGCACTCTCCAAGAAGTAACAAATGGTGTGTTGATGATGAACTCCTTGCTCTTGTGCTTCAAATGATAGTCTCCCCAACACTCAACTCTCTCTCACAGGATTTGGATTTGGTGGAAAAAAGATTTGAGTGGAAAGCAACTTGGGGAAGGCTAGAGATCAAGATTCATATGGTAGCAATGGAATATCTTGGCCTCAACACATGAGTAGGTGGTTCCCTCTCAGAAACGGTAAGTTGGAAGTGTAGGTTCGTTCTGATGGCTCTCTCCACGAATGAAGAGGACGTGGAGGGGTATATATAGCCTCCACACAAAATCTAACTGTTACACACAATTTACCAATCTCGGTGGGACCGAATCAACAAACTCGGTCAAACCGATTTAGTAAACCTAGTGACTGTTAGGATTTTCGGTGGGATCGACATGCAACTCGGTAGGACCGATATGGTTAGGGTTAGGGCATAACGTAATCTCGGTGAGACCGATTACACAAACTCGGTGAGACCGATTTTGGTAATAAGCTAACCAAAGAGTTGGTCAAGTAAACTCGGTGGGACTAGTTCACTCATTTCGGTGGGACCGAAATGTTACGAAAAGGAAACAGAGAGTTTACATTGCAATCTCGATGGGACCGATCGCTCATCTCGGTGGTACCGAAACGTTACGAAAAGGAAACAGAGAGTTTACATTGCAATCTCGGTGGGACCGATCGCTCATCTCGGTGGTACCGAAATGTTACGAAGGGAAACAGAGAGATTACAATCCCATCTCGGTGAGACCGATTTGCCTAGGGTTTGTGGCAGTGGCTATGACATCTGAACTCGGTGGCGCCAGATATAAAGAATCGGTGGGGCCGAGTTTGACTTTTGGTTTGGGTCATATGTGGATATGAGAAAGTAGTTGAGGGTTTTTGGAGCATATCACTAAGCACTGTGGCACAAGAAACTCATTAAACAACACCTCATCCATCCTTGATAGTATTGGCTTTTTCTATAGACTCAATGTGATCTTGGATCACTAAAATATAAAATGTAGAGTCTTGAGCTTTTGAGCTTGAGCCAATCCTTTTATCCTTAGTATTTTGAGGCATCCACTTTCCTCATCCATGCCATGCCATTCATTGAGATTTTCCTGAAATGTTCATCTTGGAATGATGTTAGCTCAATGAGCTATATGTTGTTAGGAATTACCAAAACCACCTAGGGATAGTTGCACTTTCAATCTCCCCCTTTTTGGTAATTAATGATAACATATAGATCAAAGCTTCGACAAATAATAATAAGAGTGAAAAACATTGTCACTTTGAGAAGTATGTGATAAGCAAGAGCTCCCCCTAAATTTGTGCATAGATTAAGATTTGCTTTGGACTGCAAATGCACAAGGAGTTAGGCTCATGGGTTACTCTTCCATGTCACATACATCTTGGTGGAGCGCTCAAAATAATAAAGATTGAATACATGCACTCATCACCAAGCAGAGTGAATGATCCTATAGAGATAAATGTGATAATGTCATCCAACAAGCATAAATGTAGCATATGATCAAACACATGATCATCCAGGTATCACACAGACGAAAAGTATCTCAAACAAGCAAATAAAGTTCAACCACCAAAGCAAGAGAGAACAAAAAGCAACACTCTCTCTCGAAGCCTATGATTTATACATTTTTCTCCCCCTTTGGCAACAAGTTACCAAAAAGTTCATAGAAAATGCGTAGTATTAAATCGACTCTCAGGCTTGATCTTCAGGTGGTGGTGTAGAGATGGTGTAACGCCCCGGATCCGATGCGCCAGATGTTTGCCAGTTATTCGCTGCCATTGCCATGTCATTTGCTTGCGTGTTGCATTTTGTCATGTCCTCATGTGCATTTCATTTTGCATACATGTTCATCTCATGCATCTGAGCATTTTCCCCGTTGTCCGCTTTGCAATCCGGCGCTCCTATGTCCTCCGGCGTCCCCCTCTTCTCTCTTTTCGTGAGTGGGTGTTAAACTTTCTCGGAATGACCCGAGCCTTGCCAAGCGGCCTTGGTACAGCACCGGTAGACCGCCTGTCAAGTTTCGTGCCATTTGTAGTTCGTTTGGTACTCCAACGGTTAACCGGGTAACCGTAAAACCCCCTTCTCTTTGCAGCCCAACACCCCTTGCAAAGTGGCCCAAAACCCATCTAACTCCCCTCCATGCTCTCGGTCGTTCAATCACGATCACGTGGCCGAAAACCGCTCCTCATTTGGACACTCCTAGCTCCCTCTACCTATATAAAGGCCCTCCCTTCCATTGTCGCGAACGAAACCCTAGCAGTCTTCCTCCTCGCGCCGCCGGACATGTCCACCCGCGCCGGACATGTCGGCCGGACACGTCATCCCGGCCAATCCGGTGCTGCCACGTCGCCCGCTGCCGCCGCCAGCCACTCCCACGCCGCCACCGCACCCCCTCTCTCTCTCCACCCCACCGCCGGCCTGCGCGGCCCGCTGCAGGCCCGCGGGGCCCGGTCGCTGCCGCCGCCTAGCCCG
>NC_041387.1:627479963-627491945 GCF_002162155.2 Triticum dicoccoides
CATCCGTAGCTCCGCTTCGTGCGTGTAATATGTCAAATTGTTCGACCCGAAGAGTACATCATTTCATTCCATTGCATAATATTCATTTGAGGTCATCTTGATGCCTGAATCATCGTTGTAAGAGTGCTTCATGATGTTTTCTGCTGTCTGTTATCAGAACGAGCTCTTTTGTCATTTTTGCCATCATTGATGTGTGCATCCTATGAGGTTGATGTCTTCATGTGTTTTGAACTACGCTATGTCTTCTTTACAGAGGTGCTTACTATGCATTTTTGTGATCAATGTGGTGACTAGCACAAGCATGCAAACTAGGCATCGTGATGTTGCTGATTTTGGTCCCTGTTCTGCTGTTATTTTGATGCCATGTAAACTTGATGCTACAGAGAGATCCATGCATATTTTGAGATACTTCAGTAAGGCTGTTTTGAACATGTGGTTATTGTCTATCCATTCTTGCCCTTTGTTGCAATTATGGAGTAGTCTAGCATGTCATTTTTGTGCTCTACTTTTGCTTCAAAATGTTTCCTGGCAGATTGTTTACATGTTATTCAATTTGGCCAAGCTTGCTATAGTTGATCCTGGCATGCTATGGACTTGTTCTTGACTTGGTTGGTTACATAAACATGTCTTCCTGATGTTGCTATGCTTATCTTGTCATGAAATGACTTGTGGTGAGTGAATCGAGCTTGTTAAGTAGTGTTCAAGATGTTGCTGTTCTGCTAGGCTGAATCTGTTATTTCGTGATGCTATATAAACATGTTGGTACTAATCATTCCATGCATAATCTGGAGATGTTCTGTAAACATGTTTTGATCTACATGTCCGATCTATGCAGGATGGCTTGATGGCCGTCTTGTGCCTCCCGGCTGACACTGTTTGGAATCTTCCCCGAAGATTCTGCGGCCAACGGTAGAGCAGCCTGCCTCCGCCGTCTGTGGCCCCGGCCAAAACCCCGCTCCCCGCCCCACAGCACTGTCGTGGTTGCGCCACCCCCAGGCCAATCCAGAAAGACTCCCCGTCATCCAGATCCGGCGGTGGCAGTACCTTCAACCCACACAACTCTAAGATAGCCATCTAAGTGCTGCTTCCCCGGCAAACTTGCGGCCCTGCACCCTTACGTTAGACGCCAGACAACCGGCAGCCTAGGAGCTCCTCCGCCTTGAGGGGTGCTGCTTCCCATTGGGAATCGATTCGACAAGAATAAAAATTCTGACAACTGACGCCTAAATAAAGTGATTTGAGATGAGGGCGCGACCTATCTGGCGGCATGGTGAAGTAGGCAGGTCCAGCTGCCGAGTCGGTGAGGCCGACGCGGTTGCGGTTGAGGGAGTCCTGGATTAGGGGGTCCTCTGACAGCTGGACTATATACTTTGGCCGGACTGTTGGACTATGAAGATACAAGATTTAAGACTTCGTCCCGTGTCCGGGTGGGACTCTCCTTTGCGTTGAAGGCAAGCTTGGCAATTCGGATGTGTAGATCTCCATCTCTGTAACCGACTCTGTGTAACCCTAGCCCCCTTTGATGTCTACATAAACCAGAGGGTTTAGTCCGTAGGACAACAATCATCATAATCATAGGCTAGCTTCTAGGGTTTAGCCTCTATGATCTCGTGGTAGATCAACTCTTGTAATACTCATATCATCAAGATCAATCAAGCAGGAAGTCGTGTATTACCTCCATCGAGAGGGCCGAAACCTGGGTAAACATTGTGTTCCCCGCCTCCTGTTACCATTAGCCTTAGACGCACAGTTCGGGACCCCCTACCCGAGACCCGCCGGTTTTGACACCGACATTGGTGCTTTCATTGAGAGTTCCATTGTGCCGTCACGGTAAGGCTTGATGGCTCCTTCAATCATCAACAATGATGCGGTCCAGGGTGAGGTTTTTCTCCCCGGACAGATCTTCGTATCTGGCGGCTTCGTACTGCGGGCCAACTCACTTGGCCATCTAGAGCAGATCGATAGCTATGCGCCTGGCCATCAGGTCAGGTTTGGAAGCTTGAACTATACCGCCGACATACACGGAGACTTGATCTTCGACGGATTCGAGCCCATGTCACGTGCGCCAAACAGTCACGACGAGCATGACCTAGATCTTCCATCGGACGGTGTTCGGGAGATCACACCTACGGCTGCCCCGGCCCTCAATCCGGACCAGATCGTGCCATCCGAGGACGGGTAGATGGACTCCGCCACAGAGGCTGCAAACTCAGCGGTGATAGAGCCGACCACTGACTTCACCTCCTATGAGGCCTGTGTCATCGGACCCTCGGACTCGTCTCCGACCATAGGCTCCGAACCACGTGCGTCCGTGCCTATCGAATCTGATTGGGCACCGATCATGGAGTTTACCTCCGCTGATATTTTTCAGCACTCACCCTTGGGCGATGCGCTAAATTCACTGAAGTCTCTCCCTCTGTCAGGAGACTCTTGGCCGAACTATGCCCAGCTGGAGTGGGAAGCGGACGACGAAGGGATTCGTTCCCCACCCACCACCCAGTTAATAGACACTGCCGACGACTTAACTGACATGCTTGATTTCGACTCCGAAGACATCGACGGTATGGATGACGATGCTGGAGATGAACATGAACCACCGCCCTCAGGGCGCTGGACAGCCACCTCATCATATGATATATACATGGTGGACACCCCAAAAGAAAGCGATGGCGATCAGGCAACGGAGGATAATCCCCTTGAGAAGCAATCCAAGCATCAGCGTCATCGGCGCCGCTCTAAGCCTCGCCATAGCAAAAACAGCAATACCAGCACAAGAGACAGTAACACTACGGATGGTGCCAAAGACGAAAACAATCCCGCCCAGCCAGGCTTCAAGCAGGCCGAGCGGGAGGATGGGCAAGCTAGCCCTAAGGAACAGGCAACGGATGGAGAATCACAGGATGACAATTACAAGCCCCTCTCCGAAGATGAGGTGAGCCTCAGCGACAAAGAATTCATCGTGCCTGAGGATCCCGTCGAGTCGGAGCGCTTCAAGCGCCGGCTTATAGCCACTTCAAAAAGTGTGAAGAAAAAGTAGCAGCAGCTTCAAGCTGATAAGGATCTGCTAACTGTTAGATGGACTGAGGTCCTGGCAGCCGAGGAATACGGACTCGAGCGCCCAACCAAAAGTTACCCAAAGCGCAGGTTGCTACCTCAACTCGAGGAGGAGGCATTAAAGCCTACACTACCAGCACATGATGCGGCTGACCGGCCACCTCGTGGCCGAGACAAAGCGGCGTATCAGCCCGAAGTCCAGCCTGCACCCCGCCGCCAAACAAGCAAAAACACAAAGGCCCGGGGCTCCACGCATGGCCTGCGAGACAAATTGAAAACAAAGCAGGATAGTCAAAATTGATCTACGGATCACGGGGGCGCGCCCCAATGAGCGACGATGACCGTCACGCCGGATATACTAAAAACAAATCCGGTCGGGCCAAATATAACAAACCAGACTTATTTGAGATGCGTCGTGATGTAGTCCGGAATAGAAGCGCCGCACACCCCCTATGCTTCACTGATGAAGTAATGGATCATGAATTCCCAGAAGGGTTTAAACCCGTGAACATTGAATCATATGATGGTACTACAGACCCTGCGGTATGGATAGAAGATTTCTTCCTCCACATTCACATGGCCCGCGGGGATGATCTACACGCCATCAAGTACCTCCCACTAAAACTCAAGGGACCGGCACGGCATTGGCTGAATAGCTTGCCGGAAAACTCCGTCGGAAGTTGGGAGAACCTGGCAGATGCATTCCTGGATAACTTCCAGGGCACTTATGTGCGACCACCGGATGCTGACGATTTGAGTCACATAACCCAACAGCCCGGAGAGTCAGGCAGGAAATTTTGGACTCGGTTCCTAACTAAAAAGAACCAAATTGTCGATTGTCCGGATGCTGAAGCCCTAGCTGCCTTTAAGCATAACATCCGTGACGAGTGGCTTGCCCGACATCTCGGCCAAGAAAAGAAAAATTCCATGGCAGCCCTCACGACATGACCCGCTTTTGTGCGGGCGAGGATAGCTGGTTGGCTCTTAGCAACAACACAGCAAGCAATCCTGGCACATCAAAAGCCAGAGATAGCAACGACAAAGCCCCGACACAATAAGCACAAGCGTCGCAATAATGGCGATAACGCCGGATTCAGTGGCTCTAACTCCGGTCAGCGGAAAAAGGCATTCAAAAATAACAATTCGGGCCCATCCAGTCTGGACCGCATACTCGACCGTCCATGCCAAATTCATGGCACCCCAGGAACTCCAGCCAATCATACCAACAGAGAATGCTGAGTCTTCAAACAAGCCGGAAGGTCAGGTGCCGAAAACAAGGAGAAGGGGTCTCAAAGCGACGGTGACGACGAAGAGCCCCGATCACCGAATATAGGAGGGCAAAAGAAATTTCCCCCACAAATCAAAATGGTGAACATTATAAACGCCACCCACATTCCCAAGCTGGAACGGATGTGCACTCTTAGGGATGTCGACTGAACGGAACCAGTCGCCCCACAATATAAACTATGGACGATCACCTTCGACCGCACGGATCGTCCGATTAATACCAATCAGAGTAATTCAGCCGCACTAGTCCTCGACCCAATAATTGACGGGTTCCACCTCACACGAGTCCTTATGGACGGAGGCAGCAGTCTAAACCTGCTATATCAGGACACAGTGCACAAGATGGGTATTGATCTGTCGATAATCAAGCCCACTCAAACCACCTTTAAAGGTATTATACCAGGTGTGGAGGCCCGTTGTACAGGCTCCATCGCTCTCAAGGTAGTCTTCGGATCACCGGACAATTACTGTACCGAAGAGTTAATCTTCGACATCATCCCCTTTAGCAGTGATTATCAGGCACTGCTCAGACGAACCGTGTTTGCTCGATTCAATGCGGTGCCACATTATGCCTACCGTAAGCTCAAGATGCCCGGTCCGTGCAGCGTCATCACAGTTAATGGCAAGGCCGAACTCCCCCTCGGTACCGAAGAGTACACCGTCGCTTTAACAGCTGAAGCAACGAGTGGAACCTTTCAATCGAACCTCGAGTCGACGACCAAGCTCCCAGACACCGCCAAAGGAGCTCGAACTACTTTGCGGCAGGATAGCCCGGCTCATCCGGAGCTCAACTAAACACTCCGGCAAAAGCTAGGACAAGCCACATGCTGCGGCTCAACCGCTCTGTGGCACACAAACATTTCTTACATTTTCTTTGCAGGTTCACCTTTGCGCAGGCCAGGACTGGCGACATGGAAACAGCTCAAACGCGTAAGGGAATCCTTAGATATTCCCCTCGATGCCCATCCGACTACACTCCGGATCCGCACACAGCTTCTTCCCGCCTGGTCTCAGCAGGTTCCTCAGTCATGTTTCTTTTTATCACATTACCTGTACTCATACGCATCGACATACTATTCAAATACAACATGCGGATTTATATGACGCTTATCTGCTGTTATTTCTTATTGAAACTCTTTTGTCAAATAGCATATGTACACAACTATGCCTTAATATGCCAGGGGCTCCATTGTACCTATAATACGGCAATAAAGTCCGAACACCTTCACGGTAGTTCGGCACCCCAAACTTATAGCATTATATGCATCAGCTCCGAATCATGTCTTGGGTCAATAGTTGGGTTTGCCCGGCTCCCATGTTTTGCTGCCTTACGTTCTGCTATATCGACTAAGACGGCACAGGGAGAACTATTGCGATTGTGTCCCGGTTCTTCTGGACGAGCACCTCAGTAGAGAAAGCCGAAAACTGATTGTCATGATACGGCGAGAGCTGGTCAGCTGTTCGAGAGGTTGCAAAATCTTTAAGGATTTCTTCCGCATAATGCCATAACGAATGCAGCGTGAGATGGATCGGCTTTTCTTCCGATCAAGTGCTTATAGAGCCCCTCATGCGGTCTTCCGAACACCAGGGGTTGCACCTACCTTCCTTTTGTCAAGCTCCTATGGCTAAGTGAGAGTGATAAAGCCCTATAGTCCGATTGTGTGGTTCGTTGTGCTGACCACCTCCTTCAAGGACCCAAAACTAGGATAAAGAGTGCTCAGGTTTATTCCAAACACCCCCGTACTTCCTACGTGGGGGCAGAAGCCTACGACTGGCCAACTCTCAGGATTAATATATAAAACGGCCGCGCAGGAGGAAAAACTTTCAAATAATAGGCAATAAATAATAGAAATGCCCTTGTTCAACATTACAAAGGACAACATGACTGTATTCATGGAAACATAATGTCCTTGGTGCATTGCTCCGCCGCAAGGCAGGATCCTTTCAGGACACTATCATAATATAACTCAGGCTTGTGGTGCTCCTTCCCCTCCGGCGGTCCCTCGGTCATCAGCTTTTCAGCATCCATATTCCCCCAGTGCACCTTCACGCGGGCGAAGGCCATTCGCGCATCCTCTATACAGACCGGCCGCTTGATGATGTCAAGTCGAGGGCAGGCACTCACAAGCCGCTTCACGGGCCCGAAGTAGCTGCTTGGAATCGGCTCGGCGGGCCATAGCCGGATAATCAAATCCTTCATGGCTAGCTCGGCCGCCTTATGCAGTTTGATCAGCTGTTTCAGTTGATCGGCAAAAGGCACCGGATAATTCAGTGCCAGATACTGCGACCAGAAGAGCTTATTCGCAGTGCTCCTTTCTTCGGCTCGGTAGAATTGGGCGGCATCAGATATGCAACGGGGCAGCTCCGCAAATACCCCTGGAGAAACCCGAACTCAAAATTAGAAACATGATTTTCTCCCCAAAAACTTGCTTTACATGGAAAAAGCCTTACCCTCCATGATCTTCCTCGCCTCTTCGATCTCCTGCAGGGCACCTTGGGTTTCCTCCTGGGCATCACGTGCAGCCTGATGAGCCTTGGTGAGTTCGGATTCTTTCTCCATTAGACTCTGCTCCAAGGCCTCGCATTTCTTCGCGGCCTCTTCAAGCTCTTGCTCAACTTCGATAACCCTGGCCTCGTGCTTCTCACGAAGGGCCTGCTCTGCGTCTGCCTTTTTCTCGTCCTCGGCCACAGCCTTCTTAAGAGCCTCGACTTCGGTCATCGCCCCTAGAGCAAATCATGAAACATATTTTTATCATACTAAAAATTCATTCGCACTGAACGCGAGCAAGGTTTGTGCATACCTTGTTAATCCTCCAACTGCCTTTTCAACTGGCCAAGTTCTTCTTTGGCCCGCTCCAGATTTTGATTCAGTCCGGAGACTTCCGCAGTATGAGAGGCGGCAGTCGCTACAGATGCCTGCTTATAAAAGAAGAGAGATATATGCCATCAAGTGAGTCTCCTATGAACATAAATTTGATCCTCTGTCTGGTTCTTTCTTTCACCGAACAGTGTATCAGGGGCTACTATCTATACTATGGCACTCCTCGAAACCTCATAAAACATACCTCAAAGCCTCTTATAAGGCCGATGCAGGCTTCATTCAGTCCACTCTCAGCATACTGAATCTTCTCAATCACCGTACCCACAAGGGCACGGTGTTCTACAACGATGGAGGCGCTCTTCAGCGCCGCTAGTAAACTATCTGACACCTCTGGTTGGACAGAGGTTGCCAACGGAATAGGCGCACCCCCTCCAATCGAGGGAGGTTTCCTGCTTGATTCTAGAGCCGTATCGGTCTCCGGAATTGTGTCCGGCCGGCGGCCAAATTCGAGACAGCCCCCACCGTCGACGTCCATGGGATCATTTTCTCCCTTTTGTCCGGCCCCGGAAGTTTGACCTTCCGGGACCGTCCTGACGATCCCCCCCCTTCTTGGCCTAGGTCCCTCTGTGACGATACCTTGGTGTCGTTCACGTGTTTTGGGGAAGGGGCCTTCGGGGGCGTCTCGCTGTCCATGGCATCTGAACCCAATAAATCCTCTGATGAGGATCGTTCGGTGCGGGACCTCGCCGGACTGCAAAAAGGTATGGCTCAATGATTGAAACGTCATGCCATGGTGAGTCCAGATGCGTAAATGTGTTCGGATTTCATATACTCGTGAGTTCACTAGGGGCTGAGCCCTGGGATCCCACTCTGGGCTGCTGTCGGTGGCGGCTCTGGACTCCTCCGGAAGAGGAGTTTTCCCCTCTTAGGCGAGTTGGCCTCCAAGGATGTGGAGGCCGTCCTTTTCTTTCTTCCCCCCGCTGGGGATTCGTCTTCCTCCTCCTCCTCGTCCTCTTCGGAGGCAGAACGGGCATTGGAGTCTTCGGATATTGTATCCGAGGCACCACAGCGACGGAGGCCGCCCCTGGTGTTTTTGGCCTCCTTCTTGGCCTTCTTCTTCGGTGCCTTGTAAGGTGCCGGGACCAGCATCTTCGTTAGAAGTGGGCCGGCCGGTTCTTCCGGCAGTGGGGCCGGATAGTAGATCCGCCCCGCCTTCTTCGTCCATCCCTAGGAGAGTTTTGGAAAACCCATCAAGCATTTCTCTTGGGTCATGCAAATAAAACTTATAATGACTTACCGAACATGCAGGGCGGGACAGTTGGTACCTGCGGTCCTCAGCTAAGTCCGGCCATGATTTGCCGGACTTGAAAAGCACCTTCCAGATGTCTTTGTGCAAGGAGCCAAAGAGCTCTTGCAGGGTCTAGTGCTTGGCCGGGTCGAATTCCCATAAATTGCAAGCCCGGTGTTGACAAGGAAGGATCCGACGAACTAACATCACCTGGACCACATTGACAAGTTTGATATTCTTGTCTTCCATATCCTTGACGTGCGACTGGAGCACCGACAGTTTGTCGGACGAAGACCCATTAAGGACCTTCTTGGGCTAGGACATAAGCCGCAGAGGGGCTCTGGATCGGAACTCGGGAGCAGCGGCCCATTCCGTCCCGCGCGGCTCAGTGATGTAAAACCACTGCTGCTGCCACTCTTTGACGGAATAATTAGAAGTACATGTTGGCCATGTGACGTTGGGCATCTTTCTCACCATGGCGCCTCCGCACTCGGCATGCTCGCCGCTCACTACCTTGGGCTTCACATTAAAGATCTTCAGCCATAAGCCGAAGTGTGGCGAGATGCGGAGAAAGGCCTCACACACAACGATGAATGTCGAGATGTTGAGGAAGGAATTGGGGGATAGATCATCAAAATCGATCCCGTAATAATACATGATGCCGCGAATGAATGGGTGGAGGGGAAACCCCACCCGCGGACAAAATGAGGGAGGAATACAACCCTCTCGTGGGGTTCCAGAGTAGGGACGATCTGTCCCGCTGACGGAAGACGGTGGCTGATTTTCTAGGCCAGATACACGGCCTCCCAAATCTTTTTGATATCCTTCTCCCGGACGCTAGAGGCCATCCACTTGCCTCCTGCTCTGGATCCGGACATTTTCGGAAGACCTTTGTGGGCGGAGAAGACGAATGCTTGGGCGCTAGAGATCGAGCGAGGGGGAATGGATGAGCAGAGGAAGAAGAAGGCGTGGGTGCAAAAGGGAGTCCTTATCCCCTTATAAAGGCAGCAGGGATCATGCGCCTCCCCACTTGCCCGGTAAATTCGCTTATTCCCCAAGCGCCGCGTTGATGGCGCGATTGGGTTACCCAAACCCGTATTGATGAGAATCCCGTGATAAGGGGACACGATCTCTTCTTCGACAAAACGTGCCAATAAAACCGCCTCGCGATATGTGCGGTGGTAGGTTGGGAAATGGTTCAAATAATGACCGGGCCGCGGCGTGATGTCACGCTATGGAAAGTTGTGAGCAGATTGGATTTGTGGGATATTTTGCTCTCTACGGTGGTATGTGGAAATTACTTTGCAGAGCCGGACACGATCCTTATATTCAAGATCTTCTATGGAGTACTCGGAGAAGGAACCCGCCTTGCAATGCCGACGACAATCTACGTGCCGGACTCATTGTCATTGAAGCCTGGTTCAGGGGCTACTGAGGGAGTCCTGGATTAGGGGGTCCTCGGACAGCCGGACTATATACTTTGGCCGGACTGTTGGACTATGAAGATACAAGATTGAAGACTCCGTCCCGTGTTTGGGTGGGACTCTCCTTTGCGTGGAAGGCAAGCTAGGCAATTCGGATGTGTAGATCTCCTTCTCTGTAACCGACTCTATGTAACCCTAGCCCCCTCCGGTGTCTATATAAATCGGAGGGTTTAGTCCATAGGACAACAACAATCATAATCATAGGCTAGCTTCTAGGGTTTAGCCTCTACGATCTCGTGGTAGATCAACTCTTGTAATACTCATATCATCAAGATCAATCAAGCGGGAAGTAGGGTATTACCTCCATCGAGAGGGCCCGAACCTGGGTAAACATTGTGTCCCCCGCCTCCTGTTACCATTAGCCTTAGACGCACAGTTTGGGACCCCCTACCCGAGATCCGCCGGTTTTGACACCGACAGCGGTGGCGACCGGCGGCAGGGAAACAGCGATGTTGCAACGGTCGACGGCTATGGGGAAGCAGCGCTGGTACTCTGGACGGATCCAAAGTTGGAGCCGCTCCGGCGCCGTGAACAACAGCAGGGGTGAATCGTCTCCGGTACAGTTCACGCGGCCGTCATCGAGGCAGCTCCAGCAACACGGAGTAAGAGGCACACGGCCCAGTGCACAATGGCAAATGGACAGCGTCTCCGGCATTAGGGAGGAGGGCGACTGTGAAATTGGTGCGGTGGGGGGCATCATGGAGGAGGCGCTGAGCTTTCACAGCTCGGGACAATGGAGCTTCCCGGGGAGAAGGTGATTTGGCACCCACGAGGTATGAATGGGGGGGCAGGGGGCTGGAATTGGGAGGGGAGTGGAACCATGTCTTACGGACCCATTTGTCTGAAATGTGAGGGGGAGTTACAGTTCTACCCCTACCTTTAGGCTTCTCGGCTTGGGTCTGTGTACTGAGGGTCGGGGATAGTAGAGTAACTTTGCTTCTCCCCAAATAGTGGGCGGGAGCAATTTCGGGCGAGGAGGACATGTTTTGAAATATAGTGGGCGCGAGTGATTTTGGGCGAGGAGAGCGTGTTTTGAAATAGTGGATGCGAGCTATTTCGGGTGAAGAGAGCGTGTTTTGCCGACCATGGTTTATGAATTATTCGGCACATGTCATTTCGGCCGAGGAGAAGGCGCGCTTGGATGAAGTTATGAACCTACCCTCGATGTACAACGGGCCAATTGATGTGTGTCCCACATAGGACGGTAATTTCGCGTCTCCCATTTATTTGCTCGGGTGAATTCCCCCGAGCAGAGGATGTTTAATGGTTCATTCAAATTTTAGGAGAACGAGCATCCACGTCTACCGTACCAAGTCGATTCGAATCAAATTTTGAAATATTAGCTTGCCACTTCTTTTTTAGATGGAGAGATGATGCTCGGGAGTAATGTGTGTTTACATGCTCGTTGCTAGCGATTTACTATATGACAAATAGTTGACCCACTCAAAAACGCGAATCAAACCCAAAATGAAATATCTCGATTCAATGAAATAGCTCGTTCACTAGGTCAAAATAGTGAACTAAATCCAAAATTGAACACCTCAATTGAGTAGCACGTTGTACAGTATTATGTACTCCATGAACATGTTGAAACTCAAATTAATGAACTTGTTTGATATACGCATATATCCATTCATGTGTGGATTGCAGACAACATGTTCTCCAATTTAAATATTTGAATGCAAGTTTATATCGAAACATGGTTTATATCAGTCTTTGATGCATACAACGCGACCTCCCCCTCTCCCAGACTCCTGTTCTCTCTCTCTCTCTCTCTCTCTCTCTCTCTCTCTCTCTCTCTCTCTCTCTCCGACAATCTTCAATTCTGTCGCACGCATCCGACACAAAAACCTTGTTGATCCCTCTCCCTTTCTCTCCATCTTTCTCTCTTTTTGTGTGTGTGGGGGGGTCTTTCTAGTTTGCATGCATATATACACCAGCTATAGGTCTCTCTCGCACACTATGTATGATACTCTAGCTAGTCCAAGCTAGATATCTTGGGTGCACTCATCGTACGCACACAAATTCCTTGGCTCGTTGCCCGTAAC
>NC_041387.1:627491955-627514941 GCF_002162155.2 Triticum dicoccoides
CCCCCCTCTCTCAAACTCTCCATCCACCTAGGTCACACATACACATGCATATCTCACTCGCACGTGATAGGCCCATCTAAAACTCTATCTCTCTCCCTCGTTCTCTCTCCATCTCACACGCACACACACACAGTCTCATGCCTAGCTAGCCAAGTATGATGGTCTCTCACTCAATTGTAGGCACACGCAGTCCCCCCTATATGTATATGACTAGCTAATCTTAGTCTCCATCACAAACATGTGCATGGTCTATCGCGATTTATCTCGGGGATCTTTCTATCGCGCACGCACCTCCCTCGATCTCCCACCCATATAGTCCCCTCACGATCTCAAGGTGATCTCTCTATCACAAACACACCCTCTCTCCCTCCCCATGCGTCCATGTCCTCGATGTGTCCCTCTCGACCTTTGTTCCTTGTTGGCCAGACCTCTATTGGACATGTGCTACAGGGGTGTCTCTCTCCGTTGCAAACAATCACACACTAGCTATCTTCGTGTATCTCCTCGCCTCGCTTTTCTATCTCGGAGATGCATGTGTGATATGTTTGCATAAGAAACGAAAAAACACACACTCTCTCTAATTTATCGTTTGTTGTCACTTTCTCTTTCACACACATACTCTTTTTGCACACTTACTCATTCTCCTTCACACACACTTGATCTGTCTCGACTTAGGCACTCTCCTCGGTCCATAGCATATAGATTTATTGAAAAGTCAAACATCACAAAGTTTGACCATGTACATGGAGAAAAACAATTACATCTAGAACGGCAAACATATACCATTAGATTCACCATGAGATGTAGTGTTGTATGATGTATCTTTGGTATTGTAGATATAAATAACATTTGTGTAAACCTGATCAAAGTTTCCAAAGTTTGACTTCTAAAAAATTTTACATGCACTGCATTATCGAGCGGATGGAATATCTCTTTCCCCCTCTCAGCTATCTGACGCACCACTCAGCTTTATCGGGGCTCCTCAATCTCTCTCAAACTTTATTGGTTAGTTTGGTTCGTGACCTGACCCTCATGCCTTGATGGCCAGTACTGCCTGGTGTGGACGTGAGATGTAAAATATTTCTGCCTGGCCAGGCTTGTGTGGTGCTGAAGCGTTTGGTTCATGCCTGGGCCAAGCAAAGCATCAATGTCCCATCAATCAATCCATGCAGCAATTATTTAATGCTAATATCCATGCAGGTTGTTGTTAGCCTCGTGGCCGCACGACTAGGCACGGCCAGGTGTTTGAAATCGGTCGCCTAGGCCAAGCTACTTGCAGTGTCTGGAGTCCAGCAAGGCTAATTAAAGTGCAAGGGAATCCAGGCCAGGCGGGCTTTGTTTTTCACAGGGTAGCAACCAAACAAGCGTGCATGAAATCCAGCCACAACCCCAGGCCAGGAAAAAGATGCTCAGGACGCAAGCCAAACTGACCTTATATCTCCCTGGTTCACACATACACATGTCTCACTTGCACTATACATATATACCCATCCAACACTCTCCGCCCTTGTTCTCTCTCCATGTGACACGCACCCCCCCTAAGTACCATAATCCCTCACTCCATCATAGGCACAAGCACCCTTCCCCCTCCTAAGTATGATTATCTCTTACTAGCCATCAGGAACACACGTATTCTCCTTCCATCCATACGTCTATCTCGATATCTCTATGGGCATCTTCTATCACACACACACACCTTGTCACTCGATCTCCCACCCATGTAGTCCCATCACGATCTCCAGGGGATCTCTCTATGACAAACATACACTCTCTCCTCCCCATGTCTGCATTTTCTCCATACGTCTCTCTCGACCTCTCTCCCTTGTTTGTCAGACCCCTCTTGCCACGTGCTAGGGGTCTTGCTCTCTTGGTTCCAAACAACCACACACTATCTCCTCACCTTGCCTCCGTTGTCGAAGATGCACGTGTGATATGTTTGCATAAGACACGCACGCTTTTTCTCTACTTTTATCATGTGTTGTCCATGTCTCTTTCACACACGCACACACACTTTTTTCACTCACTCTTTCTATTTCTCTCTCTCTCTCTCTCTCTCTCTCTCTCTCTCTCTCTCTCTAGTTAGGGACTCTGTCACGTCCATAAGCATATGGATGTTTTGAAAAGTCAAACCTCAAAAAAGTTTGACCAGGTATATGTGGAGAAAAACATTTACATCTGGAACGATCATTAGATTCATCACAACATGTACTTACTTCATACTATCATTTATCTTTGGTATTGTAGATATAAGTAATTTCTTTATAAACTTGGTCAAAGTTTCAAAAGTTTGACTTTAAAAAAATGTTGGAACTACATTATCGAACGGAGGGAGTAGCTCTTTCTCTCTCTCTGCTATCTCTCACGGGCCTCCCCTCTCACTCGAACTCTCTATACCGACGGATTATACGCTCACTGTGTCAGCGTGTAGCTCCGTATATTGTTTAGTTGACCGGCCAACCAGTCCACATGCTGCCTTGTCAGCTCGTGTTCTGTATCTTCGTGTGCTGGCCCATGTGGCAGTTGGTGAAAATAAGTAAACTAGAGGCCCATCTGACATGCAGTGAAGTAAACAAAGTTGAAACCACTCAGGGTAGCACCCCGCATGCTAGTAAATTGAGGGCACATTGAGGACACACTTCTTGCGCGTGAAGGACGCACTCGCGCACAATTCACCACTGCGAGATGGCATGCATAGAAGGACGCACACGCACACACCCAGCACACAACACACACCAGCACACGTGTACACCGGTGTCACCAGCAGTTGAGATGGATGGCGAGGCAGCCAACAAGCGCAGGCGGCTCGAGCCAAAACCGCATCTGACGAGCCTGAACTTCATCAGCAGCCTCCCCGATGACATGCTACTCGTCATCATCGGCCTCCTCCCCACCAAATCTGCCATGCGGACCGCCCTACTCTCCCGGTGATGGCACCCCCTCTGGCACCGCGTCCCCCTCGACCTCATCGTCGACAGCTGCCTTTGCGACGGGGATTGCAAACGCATGGCCACAGTCTTTAAGATCCTTTCATTGCACACTGGGCCAGCCAGACGCCTTGACATCCACATGTTCAGTACCAACTGCAAGGTCCAACCCAAGTTTGACGAGTGGTTCTTATCCCCCGCCCTAGATCAGCTTGAGGAGCTCAGCTTTGAAGCTGGACGATGTCACTCTCTGCCGCCGTCCGCACTCCGCCTCACGCCAACACTGCGCCGCGCCAGCTTCAGCTCCTGCTATCTTCCCCAGATTAATGCCACGCCCGCCATTCTTCTCCCTCAACTCAAGTAGCTTGACCTCTTCGACGTTGTCATCTCGAAGAAGGCTATGAAGCACCTGCTCCGCAGCTGTACTACGCTCGAGTACCTTCGTCTTGAGTAGATCCACGGGTTCATTAGCCTCCACATCACCTCGATGAATCTCCGATGGATTTATGTGTCTTGCTGGCCCCGCAACAAGACATCAATTGGGAAGAGATCACTCCAGGTGTTCCACGTTATGGTCATTGAGAATGTGCCTTTCCTTGAGAGATTGCTTGTATCGGATCTAGAAGGTCCAACAAAATTCAGGGTCATTGACGCACCGAAATTGACAACGTTGGTGTACTCGTCTGCCAAATTCTCTGAACTCTTTATTGGATCCGTAATCATTCAGGTAAAGCACTCATCTTCTTCTCCATCTTCTTGAAATTCACATTTTTAAATTTCTTCTTGATGTATTTACGACCGTCTTCCAGAAAATGATTCCCACAAGCTTGACCCAGTCCATGCGCACAGTGAAGATCTTGGCACTAAAATCTATCGGCCCCAATCTGGATCAAGTTGTTGGATCCCTTACATGCTTTCCGTGCATGGAGAAGCTACTCATCGAGGTGAAACTTCTTTCCTATTAGTAAACGGTAATCACAACGTAGCTCAATTTTTTCGTAATTTTCCCAAATTACGATGACAAGTGTAGTGTTCAAATCTGCATCTACGCACTGCACCAAAAGAAATGTTTTTAGTATTTTTTCTCACGTGATCACCTGCATCGTTTTATGTTGTACTACTATAGTAGCCTAGGCTAGTCATAGTAGAAAGTAACTTAGACTACTCCAGTAACTCTATGGTTGCCCTAAGAGCAAGTACTACATCCGTCCTGGTTTACTCTTCCAATTTTGTAGTATCAAAATTTGACCATAGATTTAACTGACAAAATGTTAATGCATTTCACTAAGAACTATATCGTTGGATTCGTATTTGAACATAATTTCAAATGGTGTTATTTTTAGTGACATCCATTGGCATTTTCTTAGGTAAATCTATAGTCAAAATTTTATACTAAATACAAGGTAGTATTCCCTCCGTCCCAAAATTCTTGTCTTACATTTGTTTAGATACGGATGTATCTAACACTAAAATGTAACTAGATACATCCGTATTTAGACAAATTTAAGACAACAATTTTGGGATGGAGGGAGTACAAAAGTGGGCTAAGTAGGCCAAAACACGTGCCAAATTCACTTGTGATGCATTTGGCATCAATGCCCCTTCATTCCTCACCTGGTGCCCCAATCTGGATCACCTACTTTGCTCCGGTGCCAAATTAACTCACGCAATGAAAAAACACTGTGTGGGAGAGTGAGAGGACTGAGGCAATAAAAAAACACTTGTTTGGGAGAGTGAGAGGCTGGTGTAGTTGGTTTGATTGATTGGTTTATACATGTGGGTCTGTGTGCAGAGCGGTGCCAACTCTCTCACATCGCGAGAGCAGTGCCAAAATCTTTTGATTTGACATCGATACGTATTATGTGGCATTATTTTGCGAAATATGGCATCGGCCACATAGTGGAAGGCAACATATGCCCAAGCTCTTCACGTGCTCCTAGTTAAATGAGAGGAAACAGAAAGAGAGAGAGTGTGAGTGAAAAAATATCACTAGCCAGCCAACCCTATCATATGAGTGAATGATATTGGTACCTCTTGATGACACAGAAATCTTATACAGCCAGCTGCTCTAATATGTTCTCTTCTTTTGTAGATAAAAAAAGACCTGAAAGTGAAAAATGTGTTGCACTATAACAATCTCATCGAATGCCTTGATCTCCATCTTACAGAAATTGAGTTGATCGACTACCGAGGCAGCACATCTGAGATTAAATTGGCCGGGTTCTTTGTTCTGGAGGCAAGTGTGCTCAAGGTAATGAGGTTTGGCGTTCTCTGGCACAACAATGAATGGCGTGCTGATCACCGCAAGCGTCTAAGCCTAAACGACAAAGTCTCCGCAGAAGCTGAATTTGTTTTTGAAACATCAAGTGGCCAGAGACTCGAAAACTTATTTTCCCATTAGTGACTTGTCAGGGCGGTGGATTTTAGTTTGTACGATAATGCTACATCCACCTAAAGTAACGAAAGTTCTTACGTAAACTTCCTAGTAATTCCCTCTTCGTAGGTGCAGCATTACTCCTAAGAATTGTAATATCAGTTTGAAACTTGTAATATTGTCGTGTCCTATTCCTGCGTTTTCAAAATCCTGCGAATCAAACAGGTCCTGAGTTGGTGATGATGTTGTGCCTCCCATCTTTCACCAATAGCCGTCGGATCTAGATCTGACGCATACAAACCAAAGTTCTCCATTTTTGCAAAAAGATGCCCACACTTGTTCCCTGTTTACAAACAACTCCTTGTCTCTCACAATCAGCCGTATCTCCTCCCCACCACATCTA
The DNA here is from genome assembly GCF_002162155.2 of Triticum dicoccoides. Lineage (NCBI taxonomy): Eukaryota > Viridiplantae > Streptophyta > Magnoliopsida > Poales > Poaceae > Triticum > Triticum dicoccoides. The sequence goes on from NC_041387.1 coordinate 627,497,657, forward strand.
GAAGGCCGTGGAAAAATCTGGCGTGATGGCCACTGCCGGCGCCGTCCACCCCCAATCTTGGTGTTCCGTGCAATGCACGGGCATCTACGCACGGGAAATTATGTCGAATAGGGCTAGTTGTAAGCAGTCTAGCTCTACCTCCATGATGATAGTGACTGCAGATGGTGAGGCTGACTATGATATGCCGAACATGGCGCCTATACTCAGGTGTCATCTCCTGCGCAGGGTCTTGTCACTTCACTGTGTGAGGAGCAACACGTAATAATTTGACCAACGGGTAGTACAATGCTAGTACTCCTACTACATTGGTACTACTACTAGTAGTACTAGTAGCACCACCGTCTGGATTTAGGAGTACTACCACGTCCATCTGGATTTTAGTATTTGACTAGCAATATCTAGTAATGCATGTCACAAAAAATGTACTACTCCCTCTGTAAATAAATACATGGTGTATTATTTTATTCCTATCGGCGAGAGAACTTAATGTCTTTTTGCTAACTAATTGGATTACATGCAATGAACTAAACACTGCGTGTCATGTTTGGTAGTCTCAAGTCATTGAAAGCATGCACGGCCCACATCTCTCATTGGTTGATATGTCACAAAATAAGAAACGAGGAGGGAGTTAATGTACCGTGCCTAAGTGTTTTGGGATTATTTTGTTTTCGTAAGGTGACTTACACAACATTTTTGTTTACATGCATTAACATTTTATTAGTTAAATCAAAGGTCAAAACTTGGCGCAAAATACAAAGGGGACCAATAAACCAGTAAACATCAAACTTCTCTTGTTTGGCCCCAACTAGAGGTCCGGTGAGATGACTATACTGCACCGGCACGGAGAGGGATGCGGCTTCATTGACTTACTGCAACTGCCTTTGGGTGAATGACACATGGGCCCAACGGGTGGCTGGCCCACCTATCATACATCCAAAGGCAGGTGCAGTAGAGGGCCGAGGGGTGGTACGAAATCCTACGCACCTACGCACGCTAACCAAGGGCAAGAGTGATCACTCGAATCGCAAGATCAGTTGACTAGAAGCTAAGATAGACCCATGGAGGCGATGAGCGCGAGCATCAGCCAGCTATGCAAGATGGTCCACGATGCCGGCCTACGGCCCGACACCGAGGAACGTCTCCAGGTATTGCTTGAGGCCGCCAGGGTGAGGGGCCGCTTGGACGACAGCTTTGTCTCCTTGTTCAGCGAGGTCCTCATTGGTTTCCTCAACAAGTTCACCGTCGTCAAGAAGCTCATGGACGACCTTGACGTACGCCTCCAGCTGACGCTCCGAGGCTCTGCTATACCCGCCACCTTCAATGGACATTATGGTGACAACCTCTTCGACGCACTGGTGGCCCTGCGACTGCCCGCCCTCGCGCCGGAGAATGTCCACCTCGAGGTCGCACTCGCCGCGCAGCGCCTGGCGCAGCAAGACACCATCGACATAATCACCCACGTCTACGCGCAAATCATCCACAAGGACTACTACATGCAAGAGGAGGACGATAGGATGCTGGCCTTCTTGGACCGCAGGGCAACCTTGGACGGCATTGTTCAGAAGCACGTTGAGCTCGCCGCCAACGCCGCTGCTCCTCACACGTTGGTTGGTGACTCGACGCACTAGGGCATGAGGATGTCGTTGATGGATCCGTATGTATTTTTATCTTTCCGTCAAATCCATGTAGTAGTATATGGTACTACTAGTAATTATCTTACCTTTCGCATCAACTTCATAATTTTTGTATGTACTCCATGCATGAATGGCGCCAGAACCAAACTTCTCATTACTCTAGGAAAAATCCTTATTTTCTATCTATCAGTCGCGCCATGGCCCATGGATCAGAACCAAATTTTACAAGTTACAAGTTCAAAAGGAAAAGCCTGCCGTGTTCGCGTTGCACCCCCACACAGTTGGACCGGCACGCCACTCAAGGGGGAATGTGTGCGGTGTTGTATCTTCACTTACAAGTGGGACCGCAGTTGAGCAAACCGACTATCGGCAAACCCCCACCCCGCCCACCGTGCGATGGCTAAGAAAATAGGAGGGAGAAGAGATGGTTGTAGCACGGACTCCAAGAAAATTGGTGTCGGATGGGACTCATGTGGGTGGCGTGTGCCGTACTGCTAGATGTGAATGCTAGTTATGGCCCATGCCACCCCACTATATCGAGCCTATATCGAGGTGCTGGTTACGTAGAACAAATTTCCTGGAGTTCGTGCTCAGCCCTCCTCTATCTCTCTTCTCAGCCAGCCAGCGGACGCGCGGAGCCCATCGTCTGTTTGCTCACTGAGGTCCCACATGTCAGTGAAAACGCAAGAGGACCCACTGAACCTGCACATCTTTCACCTCGACATGCTGGTGATGAAAAACAATTCCAATAAAGATCTTTGGTGGCCACTTTTGGAGTTACTCAAGAGTAGTAAGATTCTATTTATAGTTTAACCCAAGATGCACATCACGCGGCTTCAACTACCACTCTATTTTCTTGCATGACACGACCTGGATGATGGATGTCCCATGTGTCGGCAAAAGGAGGAAGAACCCGACCAAATCTTCGGTTGTGCTCTCGGATTAGACTAGTTGTGCTAACTTAAAAATTTTATTGTGTACTAGGATGGATGCAAGTTTTGGTATTGGGAAGAAGAGTACATCGATATATTGATAGAGCGCAATTTAGTAGATGTTCTAGCACTTTTAGCTAGCATAGAGGCTAGAGATGAGACTAGTGCACTTGTTGATACTCCTACTAGAATAGAGGCTAGACATGAGACTAGGTGCGAGGAAGCAACGTCTACTTCTTTACACTCGAAGAAGAAAGAAGCACACAAGATCGAGCCTCCACAGATCAACAATGAATGCATCGAGAAGGCACTAATCCAACTTACAAGAGCAGTTATGGAAGTTGGATATCTTCTAAAATGTATTCTTGTGGTTCTTGTTTTCTTTGGTCTTGCTTTTCTAGTCAAAACTATCGTTGGAGTTCGTGCAAAACGGAGGTCCGTTTGTGGTCATGCGTTGGAGTTGGCCTTACAAGTGGGACCGCAGTTGAGGAAACCAACTATCGGCAAACCCCCACCTCGCCTACCGCGCGATGGCTGAAGTTAGACCTATCCCAATGCATTGGTGCTAAAGTGGGGTGCTAAGTGCATTAAAATGCTTAGCAACTAATGTCCCCAATGCATCGGTGCTTAGATTTTGTAGCTAAGCCACCTCTATTTAATTGTTTACTAATAAAACTTCTTCATGTGTTGGTTGGTAGTCTTTTTACCTAGCTCCATGTGCTTAGCATTGGTTCTTATTCGGGTCACCATAATACTCTCTCTCCTACTTAATTGCTTTGCCACATCATTTTTCTGCCTATGTGGCACCCTTAGCACCTGTACACCATGGAGCACTAGGAAGGGCCTTAGAGAAACGACGAGGTTGAAGAGATTGCTCTAGCACAGACTCCAAGAAATATAGTGTCAGATGGATGTCGTGCTGGTGGCGTGTGCCGTACTCCTGGACGTGAATGATTGTTCTGGCCCATGCCACCCTACTACTCCTACTACTTATATAGTACTCCTACTATTAGTATCGAGGATTCGAGGTGCTGGTTACGTACAGCAAACACATTAACATATGGCTACAGTAAAAACACCCGCCCGACGCGCGAAGCATGTGAAGCTAGTACAAATAGTGTACTACTATTGTTGATTGGCCTCATCCGATAACCTGTTGCAATGCACGTACAATTATGTATTCGGAAAATAAATTTTTGCCTCGTCGCAGCACTCACTCAGAGAAGCGACTCGAAAGCCATTCATGACTTTAGTAAGTTTATCACAGGCATATCATTTTATTACATACAACAAGTCATCAACCCACATCGACAACGAGGATACATTATAAATACTAAAGTTTTCATCACACAACAAATAACAAGCAATGAAATGAACTTCAACTCAACCAATCCTCAGCGTTGGAAACGCTTGCTTTGAACCACAAGTGATTCTCTGGGATGGGCCATCCATTGTCAATCTCGAGACCAACGCAGGACTGATCATCCAGGCTGAAGTGGCCTACTATATCAGTACCAGGGTAGGGAACCACCCAAATGTCTGAGGTATAGATACAGTTGCTTCTCATAAATGGTACTAGTAACGTTGTGTCAACAGCAGTTGGATCGCCTTTCACCATCATCAGATAGTTTTGTCCAAGGAAGAGCGAGTTTTCTCCAAGACTATCAATTGTCTACCAGGGAGAAGGTGTTGGCGCTAGCACACTAGTATCCATCCCGAATACCATACAACGGGTGTTGGAATAGGTCCGGAGACTGCGACCATGGGAGACTACACCTGCTTCCTTAGTAGTAACATCATCAATGGGCTATATACACACAAGAAGAGGTGATCCATCAGAATTAGTTGCCAGGCGCCACTGAGTATATGGGCACTGCTCGTCCTCATGCTCGTGATCATCACCATCGTCATCTCCCCTTGGTTATAAAAATTTTCAAGTATAGGTGGTGGAACATTCACAGGACCTTGGAAACAGAAGAAGAAGGTTAATTAGTAAAGGGAAACTTGCTAACCCGCGTGCATGTGGTTGAAACAATTATAATTACGATGGAAGACAAATGTACCGAAACTACGAGGATCCCATGCAAAAATAGTGCCATGAGTGGTGGAAGCAAACACAAGGCCCTCGTTTGAATTGCATCACAGTACTCATCCATGTACAGAAACTAGTTTTTGAGCAATATCCATCCAGTCGAACCACGAAGGATAGCAACAAGCTTGTAGAAGATAGCAACAACTTCATAGTTTTTGTAACTCCAAGAGCGGTTGGGAACTCGACAAATTGCTATCTTACATAGAAGACAGTCACCATGATCGTATTTGAACGTGCGTACAATACTGGTGTGCTCAACCTTTGGGCAGTCTGCTGAGATTTTTGGAAGTGGAACCCGGTGACGAGTGTACACATTCACAAGTTCCCACTCGCAGTTGGACCCAATATAAATAACCCAATTTCCATTTGCGCCTGCCCAAGCCTTACCCTCAAGCGATGGCATCTTAACATCATACGTATCATTATCAAGCGGCATCAACTTGCACAAGGCGATGCCTCCGTCATCCCCGCACCAGTCATCAGGGTCACGGCGAAGAAGATAGGGGAGATCAAACCGCTCCTTGACTCTTGGGTTCCTTGTAATGATGTTATTAGTTTAGTCGAGAATGGTCTTGAACGAACCTGCCATGCTAGCCGAGGTGATGATGTCGCACCGATCAATGAGTTCCTCCACCACGTCATCTTTTAGATCGGGGCAAGAATAACGGGGTCATTTCCGGCCTGTTCCCTCCATGGAGAAGACGATTGAACAATGGTAGAAGGAAGGATGAAGGCAAATGGAGGAGGGAGAGGAAGAGCGTGCGACAGCAGTTCCAAATCGAGAGGGAAAGGCGAAGAGTCGGTGGACGGTTGCCAGTTTGCTATGGTAGACGAAGAGGCGCCCCGGCCTAAACGTCCATTCGAAAATACTAGTAGAAAAGGACTCGCCATCGTCTCACTGATATGTTGGAACAGGACCACATGTCAACAAAACATGGTGTGTAGTTTCTCGTGCAAAATGCGATCTGGCCGCATTGGCCCGAGGTGCCGCATTAGTTATCGACCTTTATTTTTTTAATGGCGTGCCGTTCAGTTTTGAAGCACGACTAACTAGTACTGTACGCAGAGAAAATATAAACTACTCTACCACTACTCCACCTCCAGTACTAGTAGTATAAAAACATATATAGGATGGAGCTTTAGCGCTTTCTTGCTAAGGGCTGCCCACTTGCTTCTCACACTATCACCCTCTCTCCAAATCTAAAAAAGACGGCCTCTCTCTCCGTCCTCACTGGTGGTCACAGATCCACCGGGGAAGAAAAGGACGTGCAGCATTGACGCACTCGTCGTCGGCGAACGAGGTCACGCACTGACGACAAGGCCGTCCTCTTAGACCTAGCGCCCGTGCGGGATGGCCTTCATCCCCAAGCTCGTTGCCATAGTGTGTGCAGAGGACGATGACCACGAGCGAAGCCACTTCCCGCCGACCCTCAGGTATGCTACCTCTTTTCGAACCATACCCTTGTTCTATTGCCCCATCTGGCACGTCGTTGCATGTGGATCTTTTTCCACTCTACCATCTTCCCAATTTGCTATCCTCTGCTCTGCTGGCCACGCAGAGGAAAACCATAATTTTCACTATTAAAGGAAACCCTACTTCATGCAGACTAATCCATGTCTGGGTTGAATAAGGAAAGGAAGGGAGACTGTATTGTCCAAGAGAGTAGGCATCGAACCTGCATCTAGGTTGAAAAGGGGAAAATCAGTAGCTAAGGAACGAGTCTCGTGTCTCTTGGTTGAAGAAGGGTAGAAAGGCATGACAACGCAATAGAGAATAACCAGGTCGATCGGTTTGTTGTCCCCACATAGGAAAAAGGTGGCTAAAGAGAACAAAAATGGGATGTAATCCACATATGCTGCCTAGATATTTGTTGCTCTGGGCAACCATACCTCCCTCGCCACTTTGCGTCCGTGGAGGTACATCGTACTGGTGCACCCACTGTTCGAATGGGCCTCCCATGCTCTTATTGCCACTTTTTTGCTGTTAGTATAACGCCAGCAGTCAAGTCAAGCAATGCTACTGCTAAAGTGATGCCACATTTAACTAATGCCGCTCTCAGTCTAATGCCACCGATAAACTTAAGCAATGCCATTTAATGTCACTGGATTATTTCAGGGTTAGCTGTTGATTGTGGATGTATTAAAGATTTTTCAGCTAAGGCATTCTAATGTTGTTGCACAGCCAGTATACGAACGATGAAACTTGTTACTACCTTCAGATTTTTGCACTGTTAATGCTTATAGATTATATACCTCACTTTCATGAGATAACTTAATTTTTTTTGTACAGTGTCACCAAAATGCCAAGGCACTGATGTCATTTTATTTTGGTTAAACTGCACAAAAAATTATGAAGACAAGAGGAAAGGTCAAGAGTGGGCACCTCCTCCTCCGGCTCTTCTCTTGATTCGTTCGATCAAGTTTTTATGTTTGATCGATTATCAAGATTGGGATAGCAATTTTTTAGGTCCCCATGAGTTCGAAATTATATTTACGTTGGAGGTACATGGTTTGCAATTTTTTATACTATCATTAGTTAATAATGCTAGTTACCTTGAGACTTCTATATTTGGTTTAATGCTCATGCACAGCTAGTATTCCAATGCTGAAACTTGTTACCTTTACATTTTGTATCGTTAATTCTTATAGAAATCTTCTAGTGCTACAGTTTATTGAAATATGTTCAGTAAAACCATTGTACTGTACCCTGTAATAAACTAACTACTCTACTGTTGCACTAGCCACTTGATTAGTGTATATTTATAGTATTCGAATGGTGTTGCATTAGCGTATGGACATAAATAAAGTGTGGCAAGCTTTCCCAGATATATGCTCAATAAAACGACTACCTGTTTTTCTAAATACTAGACGTTTGGGTACTTTAAATTGAACCGTGAAAACGTCTTATATTAAGGAACAGAGGGTGTAGAGTTCACTCAAATTATCCCGGTAAAGTTAGTCACACCTTTGTTAAAATTAATGTTCATTATGTTATCGGAGGAGGTCTGTATGTTTGTCTCTAATGCATGTCGACTACATACCTGACATCATGATGTATTGTTAAGTCATATCCTTTTGTACAGTGTCACTGAATTGTCAAGGCGGTGATGGCATTTTATTTTAGTTGAACTAGACAAAATATGCTTAAAAGAAGAGGAAAGGTCAGGAGTCGATCATTCTTTCAAAAAGAACTATATATGCCTTTCTGACATCAGCCGATGTTGCCTTATTTATTCCTTCAAACATGTGGTTAGAAAGAGTCTTGCTACCTTTTCCATTAAGAAATTGGAATGCTTATATTTGTGAGTCTATGCTTCAACTAGTGTCGTTTTATAGTAATCACACTTTCAATATCTATGCAAACAAGGATGCTCGATTTTAGTGGAACTGCACAAAAAGTCCAACTGGTTCAACATTAGGAGCATGTTTTCTTCCAAACCTTTATATCCAATTGCTGGCACTATGAGCTGTTCATTACGAAGGTACATGGTTTGCTACTATCTTGTTACTCTTTTTGTACTGTCATTACATAGTAATACTAGTGGTTTGCATGTGAATTTATTGTCAGGGGGGACCTACATTGGAGGTGCAGGACATGATTCAATGATTGGATGCTCAATTTCGATTGTACCGATCTCACCTCTTCCATCACGGCGAACATGGATATCCTTGGTCTGATGAAGAATAGGCGCTATATTTCTGCTCTAAACCAGCAAATCAATTCAGTATGAAATTGTCCAGGGCAAAACATAACTGTATCAGATTGTCCAGTGCAGAACATGACAGATGCTAAGCGGAAGACACATGTTTAAACTGAAAATACAAGGTGTGGTATATGTTTACTAGCTGCTTGATATTTGTGCAGACAGAGATGTCTACCTGTTGCTATTTGGCAAACAAACAAAGTGACCACAATTTTTTGTTGAACTGCACAAGAGAATAGTATAGTCACTGCATGCAGTGCCATTTGAAAATAGACACAGAAAGATTGGATAGTCACTTCATGGACTGCAGAAAAGTAGTATTGTACTATTTATTGGCCAAGACTAGGTGCTTCATTGCTTTGGTCGGACTATACAATGGGCATCATTTTGCCTAATTTAAAGTTTGTATTCCGAAAATAGTCTTGCAGTGTGATCGAGAGAAGACCAAATCATATTGCAGTGGATGTTCCTCCATCATGTGTGGTTCATTCTCATGGTTCCAGCTGTTGGTGAAACCACTTACGTTTGCAAGAGGAATTGTAGACTTCACAAACAAATTTGTCTTTCAGTCTGTACTGAATGTTGGCCAAGAGAAACATCCATGTTAGTAGGAAGAATAGATGTTTTTTCTAGATCTTTGCTTTTGGAGCTACATATTTGTATATGATCTGTGAATCATTGAGATGCATTAACATGTTGATCTTATGTATGGGAATCGTACTAGTTAGTTTTAGTTGCGACGCAAGATCCGAAGTGGCTGATCTATGCTTTTGGAGCTACATATTTGTATATGATCTGTGAATCATTGAGATGCATTACCAGTTACTTATTTCTGTTCGCTCAGTGTTTACAAGTTACTGATCGATCACTAGCTAGCCTACTAATGCGCTCCTGGCAGTTTTATTTGCGACGCAAGATCCGAAATGGCAGTTTTTTGAATAAAAATGCCTACCTCTGCAGAAACTGACAAGCTACACTATCCTACCTACTCGATCCTACACGGATAAATAGTGGAATCACGCACGTACTACCTCCTTTTCGGTTTGCAGGGCTCAATTCAAGAAACGACCTACTCGATCCTACACGAATAAATAGCGGATCACGCACATACTAGTACCTCCTTTCCGGTTTGCAGGGCTTAATTCAAACCTCTCACCAACCAAGGTACTCCCTCCATCCGGGTTTATTAGTCCCGTGAGCAAAGCAGCAAGACCAAGGCATGGCAATAATTAATGGCATGCAGAAGTTTAAGCCTAATTAATTCCAGCGATTTAAGTGGCTGCATGCGTGCCCTCGGCTGCGACTCGTTGCATGCTGCTCCGCGTACTGGTTGCGAGTGATTGTAAGTGCCTACATGCAGCCGGCCGTAATTAAGGCAGCTAAGTGATGCGAAAAAATAATTGTTGCGGGCTTTTTAAACCCGTGGAATCATTATTGACAAGGAGGGAGATGATTCGAGTGCACTCATTTGACCGTCACGCCGGCGTGCGACCCAGATGGGACGGGACGACACAATCATAATTTCAGTTTCTCTAGTTTTCCACGGCAAGCTGGCGCGCTAAGCCATGCCTGCTTATGCATTGAATTCCGATGACCGTCGCGCTACCTTCCACCTATAAGTACTGTTTCCCAGCCTTCTCCGGTGGCACCGTGAGCCAACTCACCATATCCTCATAAGCCCCCACCGGCCCGACGTCGCTCGCCACGTCCGCCATGCCCCCGCCCGTCCGTGGTAGGCGAGGTCAGAGGCGGTCACCGCCGGAACTAGTGTTCGGTTTTTCACCGGAAGGCAGACGGAGGGAGGAGGCATTCTATCTGTCTTTAGATGGCAATGCGGAGATCGAGGAGTTGTTGGAGAGTGACCACCTGGCGGAGGAGCAGGAGTTGTTGGAGCACGACCGCCTAGCAGAGGAGCAGCGTATTGCTGATTTGCGTCGCCAGTGGGACATGGAGCAGCAGCGGACCGACGCTTTGAGTTGCGAGCAGAGCGCCCGCAACAGGGCCAACTACGTGGAGGCCGGCGCCCGACAAATAGCCCTGGAGGCTGTCGGGCACGCACGCGTTCGCGACGCTGATTTTTACTACCAGCTCGTCAGGTGGGTTTCCCGCTTGGAAGTCGAAGCTTCGGTGGACCACGCCGGCATAGAAAGGGCCAATGCGCGCGAGCAACGCGTCCTATCGCACCTCTAGCAAGTCTGAGGCAAGGCGCAGGACGCCGGTGCCGGTGTTTAGCCTGTACCGCAAATGGCAGCCGGCATCGTCTAGTTAGCTAAGAGTAAGATAGTACTTGTACGCTACTAGAGTATTAGTGGGAGTAGATAGTTAACTTGGCTATGATGGTTGTCAACGTGGAAGTTCAGTACTCTATATGTGGATCAGACATGTTACTTTGCTCTGAATGTTGAACTTTCTGTTTGAACATATGGAATGGGCTGTTATTTTTTTTAAATGGGTTGTATTTGTCCTCCACGGGTTTAGAGGCTGACTTGTGGGCCTACCAAGTTGACGCGTACCCAATTGGGAGATGATTGTACATGGAGAGGATGACAGCAGGGACCCGCCAAGGTCATGGCAGTACGCAAGCAAGTGCCTCCTTATTTCAAGCCAATAAAAAAATGGCTCCTCCTAGTTTATTTCTGACATCTGGGTCCCATGCCATTGTCAACATAGTCAATAAACGAGAGAATTGCACCACGAGCGGCTGACACCGGGGACCCAGCAGCTCGCCCAGTTATTTTTGTTTTGGGTTAATTTGATAAATGCCACTCCAAATCTGGTGTTTCTGATAAATGCCACTGCAATTTCCAAACTTTGAAAAATGCCATTTCATGCCATTTCTAGTGGCATTTTTCGAAGTCTGGAGTGGCGTTTTTCAAAGTTTGCAAATTGCAGTGGCATTTTTCAAAGTTTGCAAAAATTGAAGTGGCATTTTTCAAAGTTTGGAAATTGCAGTGGCATTTTTATGAATCGCCATAATTGGAGTGGTATTTATCTAATTTGTTTTTGAGACGGAAGCAGGCTGTCAACTGGGCTGGGCGGGACACTCTGGCCTGTCTAGACAGCCTTTTCTTTTATGTTTACCACAAACCAGCCCAACAGTTTTTTTTCTTTTTGAAAATGGCTAGCCTGGTTTTTTTGTGATTTGTCAAGTAAGTCGCTTTATCAGGCCTGTTGGGCTGCAAATCTTTCAAGTCGAGGAGAGCTTCATTCGGCTGGCCGAGAAAATGGCCTATCAGTAATGAGAAATGGGTTCTACATTTTTAAAACACATCAAACCGGCAATTAGTTTCAAATATCTTTTTTTCATTTCGAGATTTTAAATTGCATTGATTTTTATTTGTGGAAAATCATTGGATTTTATATTGATATACATTTATTTTTAAAATCAGTCTGAATGTGACTCGAAATTTCGGGATTAAAAACAGTTCAGACCGCACCAATGTATGCAAAATTTCGTATAACTTTTTAACCATGGCCACAATATGGGTTGTAATGCTAACGAACAGAATATGGGCTCCAAAAAAACCGTAAGAATTAGCAAATGGACTATAAATTATTAGAACTAATGGCAAATGGCATGTATGCTATTTTCCACAGATTTGAGGCTTTCCTAAAAAAAGGTTGACGCACAAGCAGTGACTATTGGATGTCCATCCAACGGCCATCGTGCTTCTTCAATCTCTGCTCTTCCTGCTCCAGCCGCTCAAACAAGCGCCGATAGGACTGCCTGCTCCCTCCTCCACGCGGCCGGTTGTGCTGCCGCGCAGGCCTCACCGCCCCACCGTACTCCCATCGCTGGCCTAGCCATCCCTCTACTCACCCACACCTGTTGTTATTCTCCGGCGACGGCAGACGAACCAGTAAACCCTCGTACACTCGTACTCCCCTTCGTGTGGGAAACAACTGCCGAGTCTTCCCTGGCTCTGTGTCGTTCACTTCCTAGGCCTTGCTGTCGTCCACCGCCCTGGTGCTCTCGGCGTGGCGTGGTCAACGTGGTCAACGATCACCATGCATCTGAAGTGGACTGTACATGGAGAGGCTGACAGCTGGGTCCATGGCCGCACGCAAGGAAATGCCTCCTTATTACGCACAAAATAATGATTCCTCCACCTGACATCTGGGACCCACCGAGAGGGCCTCTGTATTTCACGAAAAAAATATTACCACCGCTGATAGCTCGGACCCACTAGCTATATTTTCGCACGCAAGGAAGTGCCTCCTTATTACGCACAGAAAAAATGAATGCTCCCCCTACTAGCTGGGACCCAGCATAGCGGGCCTACTAAGTTGACAGGGATGGAGGGCTTTGTCAACTTAGTCAATATGCACAATTCTAGCTCAAGTGACCGTACGATGTCCATCCAATGGCCGTAGTGCTTCTTCAACCTCTGGTCTTCTTGCTCCAGCCGCCCAAAGCAGCGTTGGTCGTGCCGCCTGCTCCTGCCTCCCGTGGTCGGCTGTGCTGCCACGGAGGCCTCACCGCCCCCATACTACTCCCACCGCTGGCCATGCCATCCCTCCACTCCACTCACCCACACCCCCTGTTATTCTGCGGCGACGGTAGTGCAGCCGAACCAGTGAACCCTCGTACTCCTCTCCGCGTGGGCATCCACTGCCGCGTCTTCCCCGGCTCCGCTTCGTCCTCTTCCTAGGCCTCGCCGTCGTCCACCGCCATGGTGCTCTCGGTGCGGCGTGGTCAATGTGGTCAACGACCGACTTCCATCAGAACAGTACTCTACATGGAGAGGTTGCCAGCTGGGTCCACGGCAACCGCAAGGAAGTGCCTCCTTATTACGCGAAAAATAATTATTCCTCCACCTGACAGCAGGGACCCACCGGCCGGGCCACCAGTATTTCACGAAAAAACGTTGCCCCCTGACTGTTGGGACCCACCGCACGGGCCATCGTATTTCATGAAAAAAATGTTCCCCCCGCTATCAGCTCGAACCCACCGGAAGTGCCTCCTTATTACGCACAAAAAAATGAATACTCCCCCTGCTAGCTGGGACCCACCATGGTGGGAGGCTGACTTGTGGGCCTACTAAGTTAACTGGGACGGAGGCCTTTGTCAACTTTAGTCAATATGAACGATTCTAGCTCCAGTGACCGTACGATGTCCATCCAACGGCCGTAGTGCTTCTTCAACCTCTGGTCTTCTTGCTCCAGCCGCCCAAAGCAGCGTTGGTCGTGCCGCATGCTCCTGCCTCTCGTGGCCGGTTGTGATGCCGCGGAGGCCTCACCGCCTCCTACTACTCCCACCGCTGGACAGGCCATCCCTCTACTCACCCACACCCCCTGTTATTTTGTGGCGACGGCAGTCTCACACCGCAGCTGAACTAGTGAACCCTCGTAGTCCTCTCTGCGTGGGCATCCACTGTCGCGTCTTCCCCGGCTCTGCATCGTCCCCTTCCTAGGCCTCGCCGTCGTCCACCGCTGTGGTGCTCTCGGTGCAGCATGGTCAACGTGGTCAACGACCGACTTCCATCAGAAGAGTACTATACGTGGAGAGGCTGACAGCTGGGTCCACGGCAGCCGCAAGGAAGTGCCTCCTTATTACGCGCAAAATAATTATTCCTCCACCTGACAGCGGGGACCCACCGGACGGGCCACCATATTTCACGAAAAAAAGTTTCCCCCTGATTGTTGGGACCCACCAGCTACATCTTCGCACGCAAGGAAGTGCGTCCGAAAAAAAATCGATTCGCCCCCCTGACTGCTGGGACCCACTAGCTACATCTTCGCACGCAAGGAAGTGTGTCCGGGCAAAAAATAAAAAAATGATTCACCCCCCTGACTGCTGGGACCCACCTAGTCGAAGCGTATGTGGCGTTGTCATTCTGGTCGTGAACATGTATGTACATATATACTGGTCGATGTAGAGGCACGCACGTGTCGTAGTAGAGGAGCGCACGTGTCGTAGTAGAGGCGCGCTGTAGGATCGGAAGTATGTCTAGAGGGGGGGTGATTAGACTACTTGACCAATTAGAAACCTATCCTTTTCCCAATTTTAGTCTTTGGCAGATTTTAGCTATCTTAGCACAAGTCAAGCAATCTTCACACAATTCAAGCAAGCATGCAAAGATTATATGAGCAGTGGAAAGTAAAGCATGCAACTTGCAAGAATGTAAAGGGAAAGGGTTTGGAGAATTCAAACGCAATTGGAGACACGGATGTTTTTGTCGTGGTTCCGATAGGTGGTGCTATCGTACATCCACGTTGATGGAGACTTCAACCCACGAAGGGTAATGGGTGCGTGAGTCCATGGAGGGCTCCACCCACGAAGGGTCCACGAAGAAGCAACCTTGTCTATCCCACCATGGCCGTCGCCCACGAAGTACTTGCCTCACTTGCGGTAGATCTTCATGAAGTAGGCAATCTCCTTGCCCTTACAAACTCCTTGGTTCAACTCCACAATCTTGTCGGAGGCTCCCAAGTGACACCTAGCCAATCTAGGAGACAGCACTCTCCAAGAAGTAACAAATGGTGTGTTGATGATGAACTCCTTGCTCTTGTGCTTCAAATGATAGTCTCCCCAACACTCAACTCTCTCTCACAGGATTTGGATTTGGTGGAAAAAAGATTTGAGTGGAAAGCAACTTGGGGAAGGCTAGAGATCAAGATTCATATGGTAGGAATGGAATATCTTGGCCTCAACACATGAGTAGGTGGTTCCCTCTCAGAAACGGTAAGTTGGAAGTGTAGGTTCGTTCTGATGGCTCTCTCCACGAATGAAGAGGACATGGAGGGGTATATATAGCCTCCACACAAAATCTAACTGTTACACACAATTTACCAATCTCGGTGGGACCGAATCAACAAACTCGGTCAAACCGATTTAGTAAACCTAGTGACTGTTAGGATTTTCGGTGGGATCGACATGCAACTCGGTAGGACCGATATGGTTAGGGTTAGGGCATAACGTAATCTCGGTGAGACCGATTACACAAACTCGGTGAGACCGATTTTGGTAATAAGCTAACCAAAGAGTTGGTCAAGTAAACTCGGTGGGACTAGTTCACTCATTTCGGTGGGACCGAAATGTTACGAAAAGGAAACAGAGAGTTTACATTGCAATCTCGATGGGACCGATCGCTCATCTCGGTGGTACCGAAATGTTACGAAAAGGAAACAGAGAGTTTACATTGCAATCTCGATGGGACCGATTGCTCATCTCGGTGGTACCGAAACGTTACGAAGGGAAACAGAGAGATTACAATCCCATCTCGGTGAGACCGATTTGCCTAGGGTTTGTGGCAGTGGCTATGACATCTGAACTTGGTGGCGCCGGATATAAAGAATTGGTGGGGCCGAGTTTGACTTTTGGTTTGGGTCATATGTGGATATGAGAAAGTAGTTGAGGGTTTTTGGAGCATATCACTAAGCACTGTGGCACAAGAAACTCATTAAACAACACCTCATCCATCCTTGATAGTATTGGCTTTTTCTATAGACTCAATGTGATCTTGGATCACTAAAATATAAAATGTAGAGTCTTGAGCTTTTGAGCTTGAGCCAATCCTTTTATCCTTAGTATTTTGAGGCATCCACTTTCCTCATCCATGCCATGCCATTCATTGAGCTTTTCCTGAAATGTTCATCTTGGAATGATGTTAGCTCAATGAGCTATATGTTGTTAGGAATTACCAAAACCACCTAGGGATAGTTGCACTTTTAATCTCCCCCTTTTTGGTAATTAATGATAACATATAGATCAAAGCTTCGACAAATAATAATAAGAGTGAAAAACATTGTCGCTTTGAGAAGTATGTGATAAGCAAGAGCTCCCCCTAAATTTGTGCATAGATTAAGATTTGCTTTGGACTGCAAATGCACAAGGAGTTAGGCTCATGGGTTACTCTTCCATGTCACATACATCTTGGTGGAGCGCTCAAAATAATAAAGATTGAATACATGCACTCATCACCAAGCAGAGTGAATGATCCTATAGAGATAAATGTGATAATGTCATCCAACAAGCATAAATGTAGCATATGATCAAACACATGATCATCCAGGTATCACACAGACGAAAAGTATCTCAAACAAGCAAATAAAGTTCAACCACCAAAGCAAGAGAGAACAAAAAGCAACACTCTCTCTCGAAGCCTATGATTTATACATTTTTCTCCCCCTTTGGCAACAAGTTACCAAAAAGTTCATAGAAAATGCGTAGTATTAAATCGACTCTCAGGCTTGATCTTCAGGTGGTGGTGTAGAGATGGTGTAACGCCCCGGATCCGATGCGCCAGATGTTTGCCAGTTATTCGCTGCCATTGCCATGTCATTTGCTTGCGTGTTGCATTTTGTCATGTCCTCATGTGCATTTCATTTTGCATACATGTTCATCTCATGCATCCGAGCATTTTCCCCGTTGTCCGCTTTGCAATCCGGCGCTCCTATGTCCTCCGGCGTCCCCCTCTTCTCTCTTTTCGTGAGTGGGTGTTAAACTTTCTCGGAATGACCCGAGCCTTGTCAAGCGGCCTTGGTATAGCACCGGTAGACCGCCTGTCAAGTTTCGTGCCATTTGGAGTTCGTTTGGTACTCCAACGGTTAACCGGGTAACCGTAAAACCCCCTTCTCTTTGCAGCCCAACACCCCTTCCAAAGTGGCCCAAAACCCATCTAACTCCCCTCCATGCTCTCGGTCGTTCAATCACGATCACGTGACCGAAAACCGCTCCTCATTTGGACACTCCTAGCTCCCTCTACCTATATAAAGGCCCTCCCTTCCATTGTCGCGAACGAAACCCTAGCAGTCTTCCTCCTCGCGCCGCCGGACATGTCCACCCGCGCCGGACATGTCGGCCGGACACGTCATCCCGGCCAATCCGGTGCTGCCACGTCGCCCGCTGCCGCCGCCAGCCACTCCCACGCCGCCACCGCACCCCCTCTCTCTCTCCACCCCACCGCCGGCCCGCGCGGCC
>NC_041387.1:627515079-627518133 GCF_002162155.2 Triticum dicoccoides
CGCGCCCCGTCCCTCGGCGCCGGAGGCGAGCCCGACCTCCATGACCGGTGCCGCCATGGAGCTCGCCGGAGCACGGCACTGCCGCCTCCGCCCGCCGGCGCCCCGTGCCATCCCCGCCAAACCGCGCCTCCACCATGTCCTCGCGCCGTCCCCTCGCCTTCCCCGTGGATCCCGCGTCCCCGCGCACCCTCGCCGTCGCCGGAGCACCACCGTCGCTCGCCGGAGTTCCACTCCGGTGGGATCCGGCGGCGTGGACCAGATCCACCAGTTCGGTCAACCAAACGCCTCCGTCCGTCCCGGGATCTCTCTGTCCCAATCCTCCGAGGTGAAAAATCGACAAAGTCCCCGAAGTTTTTGTCATTTTCATGCCATGTTCATCATGCCGTACCTCTACATCCGTAGCTCCGCTTCGTGCGTGTAATATGTCAAATTGTTCGACCCGAAGAGTACATCATTTCATTCCATTGCATAATATTCATTTGAGGTCATCTTGATGCCTGAATCATCGTTGTAAGAGTGCTTCATGATGTTTTCTGCTGTCTGTTATCAGAACGAGCTCTTTTGTCATTTTTGCCATCATTGATGTGTGCATCCTATGAGGTTGATGTCTTCATGTGTTTTGAACTACGCTATGTCTTCTTTACAGAGGTGCTTACTATGCATTTTTGTGATCAATGTGGTGACTAGCACAAGCATGCAAACTAGGCATCGTGATGTTGCTGATTTTGGTCCCTGTTCTGCTGTTATTTTGATGCCATGTAAACTTGATGCTACAGAGAGATCCATGCATATTTTGAGATACTTCAGTAAGGCTGTTTTGAACATGTGGTTATTGTCTATCCATTCTTGCCCTTTGTTGCAATTATGGAGTAGTCTAGCATGTCATTTTTGTGCTCTACTTTTGCTTCAAAATGTTTCCTGGCAGATTGTTTACATGTTATTCAATTTGGCCAAGCTTGCTATAGTTGATCCTGGCATGCTATGGACTTGTTCTTGACTTGGTTGGTTACATAAACATGTCTTCCTGATGTTGCTATGCTTATCTTGTCATGAAATGACTTGTGGTGAGTGAATCGAGCTTGTTAAGTAGTGTTCAAGATGTTGCTGTTCTGCTAGGCTGAATCTGTTATTTCGTGATGCTATATAAACATGTTGGTACTAATCATTCCATGCATAATCTGGAGATGTTCTATAAACATGTTTTGATCTACATGTCATCCTTTATCCATCCATGCCCCTGGTTGTATTTATAGCTTGCTGTAGCTTGTTCATATCTTGCTCCAAAGTTGCTCCATAATGTTGTTGCCAGCCTGTTTACATTAAGTTCACTTGTTCCCATGTGTTTTTCTAGTGATCCATGCACACTATAACCTTGATCTTGCCATTCTTAGCTTCACAAACATGCCTTCTTACTGTTGGTTGCCTTGCCATGCCATGTTTTGCTCTGAAGTGAGTGGTACAAGCTCGTTGACATGCCTTCATAATTATGTTCCTGCCATGTATGAATCTGTTTAATAACTTGCTATGTTTACGTGGGTGCCATCATATCTTCTGATCCTTTTTGGCTTATGGTCAGTAAGGGACTCTTGATCTATGCTTTGAGTAGAATCATGCCATGCTTTTGTTTGCTATTATAAGTTCCTGTAACATGTTGTTTGATAGCTCTAAATATTGCATCGTGATGTTATTTTCTGCAAAGTCTGAAATTGTTATAACTTGCAATCTTACCATGTGTGTTTGAGCATGTTCTAGTGATTTCTGGAGATAGCTCAGTGTTCATGTTTTGTAATGCTTTACCTGTACATCATGTCCATGCCTTTTGTTTCCTTGTTGAGGTCCTGTAGCATGTTGTTTTGTCGCTTGCAATATGCCTAGTTGCTGTTTTGGACAGATTGTTGCTATGACTTGTTCCATGTGCGTGTGTTGAACCATTGCTCCGTTTTGAGTGTGCTATATATGAAACTTGCTTAGAATTGCAGGTAGTTCCATATTATCATGTCGCATCCATGTTTTGAGGTGTTTGCTTGATGTTTGGGTGCATTTTGCATCAATGCCATGTTTCACTTGTTTTGCTCGTATCTTCTAGTTCGTAGCTCCGAATTAAATAAACTTTATATGTAACTTGACTAGAATCTCGTGTAGATCATCTTGGTGCATCTTAACTTGCTGTTTAACAACTTGAACATAAGGTTTATTCAGATCTGGACCAATTTCGAAATATGCATACGAGGACTTACCGGAATTGTTATATGTTGTTCCCGGCCTCATTTAAACTTGCCTTGATGTGTTGCTCTTGTTTGCATCATCTCTTGCCATGAGTAGCTTCATGTAGCTTTGTCATGCATCATGATTGTTGTGCATCATGCCTTGTTCATGTGTGGTGTGTTTACTATGTTGTGTGCTTCTTTTCGATAGTTCCTGTTTAGTTGCGTTCGTGAGGATTCGTTCGTCTACGCTTGGTTCGGCTTCATCCGTTCGTCTTCTTCATGGACTTGTTCTTCTTCCTTGCGGGATTTTAGGCAAGATGATCGCTACCCTGGGTCTCACTACTATCATTGCTATGCTAGTTGCTTCGCTCTTTCGCTATGTTGCGCTACCTATCACCTGTTTATCAAGCCATCCCAAATTGCCATGAACCTCTAACCTTTGACACCTTTCCATGCAAACCGTTGTTTGGCTATGTTACCGCTTTTGCTCAGCCCCTCTTATAGCGTTGCTAGTTGCAGGTGAAGTTGAAGATTTCTTCATGGTGGACAGGTTTTTGGTTGGGATATCACAATATCTCTTATATTAATTAATGCATCTATATATTTGGTAAAGGGTGGAAGGCTCGGCCTTTTGCCTGGTGTTTTGTTCCACTCTTGCCGCCCCTAGTTTCCGTCATACCGGTGTTATGTTCCCGGATTTTGCGTTCCTTACGCGGTCGGGTGATTTATGGGACCCCCTCGACAGTTCACTTTGAATAAAACTCCTCCAGCAAGGCCCAACCTTGGTTTTACCATTTGCCTCACCACCACCTATCCTTTCCCTTGGGTCGGCCAACCCAAGGGTCAT
>NC_041387.1:627518499-627615110 GCF_002162155.2 Triticum dicoccoides
GCAACTTGGGTTACGTCGGTTCATGTACGCTTCGCTTATCTGGTGTTGCCCTGAGAACGAGATATGTGCAGCTCCTATCGGGATTGTCGGCGCATCGGGCGGTCTTGCTGGTCTTGTTTTACCATTGTCGAAATGTCTTGTAAACCGAGATTCTGAGTCTGATCGGGTCTTCCTGGGAGAAGGTCTATTCCTTCGTTGATCGCGAGAGCTTGTCATGGGATAAGTTGGGACACCCCTGCAGGGTATAATCTTTCGAAAGCTGTGCCTGCAGTTATAGGCAGATGGGAATTTGTTAATGTCCGGTTGTAGATAACTTGACACCAGATCCGAATTAAAATGCATCAACCGAGTGTGTAGCCGTGATGGTCTCTTCTCGGCGGAGTCCGGGAAGTGAACACGGTTTCTGGGTTATGTTTGACGTAAGTAGGAGTTCAGGATCACTTCTTGATCATTGTTAGTTTCAGGACCGTTCCTTTTTCTCTCTTCTCGCTCTTATTTGCGTATGTTAGCCACCATATCATGCTTAGTCGCTGCTGCAGCCTCACCACTTTACCCCTTCCTTTCCTATTAAGCCTTGCTAGTCTTGATACCCATGGTAATGGGATTGCTGAGTCCTCGTGGCTCACAGATTACTACAACAACAGTTGCAGGTGCAGGTTATGCGATGGTCATGACGCGAGAGCGATGCTTGCTTGCATTGAGTTCTTCTTCTGCTTCTTCTTCGATCAGGGGATAGGTTCCAGGTCGGCAGCCTGGGCTAGCAGGGTGGATGTCGTTTGAGTTTCTATTTGTGATTCATCCGTAGTCGGATGATGCTCTTATGTATTCTGATGTTGTATTCATGTGGCATTGTATGCCTTACGTATGTATCCCCATCTATTATGTAATGTTGATGTAATGATATCCACCTTGCAAAAGCGTTTCAATATGTGGGTCTACCCTTGGTGGGACCTTCGAGTTCCTTTTGGATAGGGTCGCATATTGGGCGTGACAGATGGCTCCTTGGACGAAGACTTCAGTTGATGTGGATGGAGCTGGAGGAGTAGGTGCTGGAGCTGGTTGCACTGGAGCTGTAGCTGGTGCAGATGAAGTGGCTCTGGTGTCTGTCACTGGCACTGCAACTGATCTCTGAGCTCTATGCACTCTGGCAAATGCATCAGTGGTTGTCTTGCCCTTCCTCTCCTGCATATCATCCTGAAGCTGCTCAACTACAGACTGGATCTCAGTTACCTTCACATCCAAGTCATAGAACTTCTGCTCCATGATCCTCTCCAAGCTCTCCTGGTTTTGAGTCAAGGTGGCCAGCCCCTTCTCAATCCTCAGAGTGGATGCAATCAAGTAGCCTAGTTGATCTTGTTTGCTCTTCGAAAAGTACTAAGATGCCTCTTCCATTGTTGGCATCTTGGTAGCCTTCTCTGTCCTTGCCTTCTCCTTCTTTGCTTGAGCATGCACAGAAGATGGTTCATCTTCATTCATAACCACTTCGTTGTCCTCAAAATCTGGATAGATAGCAATGTGCTCCTTGTCCAACAAGTATGTGCATGTGCCCATCTTGGAGTTAATCAGCTCCTGGATCTGTGGGGCATACCCACAGCTTCTTTTCTGGTCAGTTGTTGTCCTCTTGATAGTCTCAACTATGAGCCTCATGACCTTGAACTTTTGAGGCACATAAAATATGTGTAGCAAGTTTATTGCATGGCATCTGATCATGTTGTGGTCACCTGACTTGGGCAAGAGAGTATGCCTGAGGTTCCAGTTAATGGTTGGCAGTCCTGACAGAAGATAATGTACAGATCCAAACTTATGAGTTTCAAGAGCTTTATCTGGGATCTCCTTGTACATGTGTGCCATAGAATTGTGATCCATCTTCTTCTTGGCATAGACATCCAAGTCATCTTCTTTCTCCTTAGGTGCATTGATTAGATTTGCCCATTCTTCAATAGTTGATCGGTATCTAGTACCTTCAGACATCCATACTATCCTGCCATCTGGATAGAAGTGTGTTGTGGAGTAGAATTGCATTATGAGCTCATCATTCCACTTTGTAAACTTCTGTCCAATAAAGTCTGCAACTCCACAACCACTGAAAGTGTCAAACACACCTGGGTAGTGTTCCTCATTTTTCTTGATGTATTTCCAATCCACCCACCTCATGTCACATAGAATTGGTTTCTTGTCCAGCAACACAGTCTCATAGAAATCATGTTGTTCTTTAGTGTGGAACATGTAGTCAACAGCAGTCCTTCTCCTGATAGCATAAGGATCAGACAACCTCCACTGTCTGAGTCCTGCATCCTTCCTCAGCTTCATGTTCTCAGCCACCAGATGAGCATCATTGTGGTCTGGAATCTTTGGCTTCAACTTTCTCAAAACATGCTCTTCATCATCTTCTTCTTCAGCAACAACTTCAGGCACTGGGGCCTTGTTCTTATCAGCAGCTGGTATGTTCCTGGTATTCCTCTTAGGTGCAGTCTTGGGCTTGGAGGTAGCTTTGGGTGCTTCTTTGGGCTTTGATGATGCAGCCCCTGACCTAATAGCATCACCCATAAGCTTTTGAGCCTTGGGTGCTGGAGCAGCAGCCTCTTCTTCCTCTTCCTCTTCAATCATGGAAGGCTATCCAACAACTCTGGCCATGGTCTTCTTGACCCTTTCCTTCCTCTTCTTCCCTTCTGCAGCAGCCTCTTTGGGATCAGATTTCTCAGGTACTTGAGTTGATGCTCTGACTTTCAGCATAGGTGTCCTCTTGGCAGGGACTTTCCTGTTTAGACCTGGCTTGGTGGCTACAGCTGAGCCATATTCCTTCTTGAGCACTTTCTTCTTAGAAGTGGCCTCATCCTCAACTGCCACATAGTCTTCATCCTCAGAGTCTGAGGTTCTCTTCTTTCTGGCCCTGGTGGCAGCTTTGGGTAAGTTGCTTGGGGTGCTCCTGCTGCCATCATCTGAGGTCCTAGAGGGACTAGTGCCCTCACTCATGTGAATCTACTCCTCTGGCTGGTTCTAGCTGTCACTCTGATCAGACATATTGCAAACACTAACTGCAGACCCTGTGAGTAGATATAGATGAGATAGAGTGGACGATAGATGAGATAGAGTGGACGAGCATCACAAAATACAGAGGTTTTTGCAAAAGAATGATTCAAAAACTTAGTTTTAGTTTCCACAGAAAACATTTCGGATCAACTAATTTGCAAACTCGGTGATACTGAAGCAGCTTTTGTAACCTAAACTAGTGAACTCGGTCAGACCGAGTCACAGTTCGATGGCACCGAGACTTCTAGGGTTTCACAAAGTCCTGAACTCGGTCACACCGATTTGCAATTCCCGGTCAGACCGAGAATCACTTGTGCAATGGCCTTAGCTGAATCGGTGGAACCGAGTTCTATAACAGGATGCACCGTATCAGGGGATGGGTTCGAGCAACACGCTCTCGTGCAACGCATGCTCTCCATGTGACGCACGCATCTCGCGTGATCTGCAAGTCCGCTGTGACTACGTTCCCAACCTTGTCTCGGCGCTACTGATCTTCCGACCGGGTGCGATTCGCCGGTGGGGACAGAGGCTAGAGCTCGTCGACGGCGAAGGGGTGGTGGTGGATGCTCGAAGCTGGCCGGAGGATGAGGAGATCAGGGTGGGTCGGATGGTGGTGTTCCCCTGCCACTTGGCACGCTTTGCGATGGCTGACGGGTGGGGCGCACTGGTGGCGGTTCCCGAGGTGATTAATGGCGACGAGGGGGAGGGGAGAGGGGTTATCTGGCCGACGCATCGGCTCTTCTCCACTTCCTCCACCACTCCCCCTCTCGTAGATCCGATCCAAAATCGCCTCCGCGACGCGCAGCCCACAGAGTTAGGGTTTGATGACGACACGTCAGCAGTAGATGTGGGCGCTGGCGGCCGGCGACGAGGTGCTGATGAGGAGGCTCCAAGAGATCGACCGTTGGTTCCCGAGGGCGAAGGCCCTCAACGATGCCTCCGAGATGGTGAGAGATATGCTCAGGGGGAAGAGACCCTTCGCTGCTTCCCCAACTACGACCGGCAGCCAACGATGGGGGTGCTCCTCTGGGTGATGCTGGAGGCGGAATCGCTGGATCCGGCGCAGCGGGAAAAGTGGAAGGTGTTCCACTCCCTCCGCTATCGCCTGATTCAGCCAAGAGCGCCGCCGCCGATGCAGCCGCAGGTGGTGCCGCCGCCGATGCAGCCGCAGGCGGGACCGCTGGCACCTCCGCAGGCACAGGTGGTGGGGATTCCAGCTTCAGGATCCATATGGTTTCTGATCGAGATCGAGGAGGACGAGGAGGAAGAGATGGTGGTGATGGTGACGCCATGACGCAGGAGGACGCCGGTGACTCCAACAACTCTCCCTCGCCGCTCCCCTCACTTCCCGAGGCGCTTGTCTCGCCTCCTTGCCCTTTCCTGTCGCCAGTAGGGTTCTCGCCGGCCGGGAACCGCTTCTGGTTGCTGGCCGGTGAGGGCTCCGAGGCGGAGGAGGAGGGGATTCCCAATTTCTTCAATGAAGGTATGCTTCCAAATCCCAAATACTTAGCATTTACTGCTTCAATTGAGGTGGGTGATGCTAAAATGGGAAGAATCAAAGGGAACACTAGATTCCGAAATAAAAATAATGAGAGAAAAGGGTTAAGATCCCAGAATGCAGATGACTGCAAGGAATTGTTTGAGAGGAGGGGGGATGGGTTTCATAAGAACAACATAGAGGGGATTGAAGGGGAATTTGCTGCTAATAATGGTAGAGGTGGTAGAATCGATGCACAAACAGTTTATGAACACATGAAAAAGGATGCTATACATCCTATTCCACCATGGTTTGACTCTGTTGGGGTTGATTTTGGGGATATAGTGATACATGGAAATCCAATCGGAGTCCCTGACATCCCAATGGGAAAAGCAAAAGGGAGAGTTGAGGAGGATAACATGGTGAGACCCCTGATTATTTTTGGGGGCTCGATAGGGAAAGATTTAAATGTGGACCTGGAGTTGGGCTTGGCGGGGTGGGGGCCCAATGGGCTGATGGACACCACGGCCCAGGACAGTGGAGGTGGGGTGGCAGCTATAAAGAGGGGTGAGGGAGATGGGGCTAATCAACCTCATCAGGTAGGTTTCCCTCCCCCTCCCACCACGCCGCCGCCAGCTAAAGAGATGGCCGGAAACCTAGGCAGAGGATTTGGAGGCCCTAGATTTAACCGTGGAGGAGAGGGAGGATTTTCCAGAGGTAGATTCAACTACAGAAACAGAGGAGGGGGTTGGGCTGGAGGAAGACACGCGATGACTGACAGATTTGGAAGCTTGGGAAGAGGCAATGGCAAGTATGGCGCAGGAAATGGGAGTGGCAGAGAAGATGGAGAGGAAGAAGAATTTGCTGCAGAGGATAGGGGTGAAACCTTGAAATGGCAAGCCAAGACAGGGAAGAAAGAGGTGATGGACAGCAGAAGTGAGAGGGAAACTGATAGGACAGAGAGCTCGGGAGTGGAAAAGGAGAAGGAGAAAGAGGGGTT
This sequence comes from Triticum dicoccoides, assembly GCF_002162155.2. NCBI lineage: Eukaryota > Viridiplantae > Streptophyta > Magnoliopsida > Poales > Poaceae > Triticum > Triticum dicoccoides. The sequence goes on from NC_041387.1 coordinate 627,524,007, forward strand.
GTCACAGAAAGAACAGAGTGCTCAGCAACAGCTGTTGACTTCCCTGTTGTCCCAGTTAGTTCAAGGATTGAAAGGAGGAGAAAAAGAGATTGTTGAAAGATCATTTGGAAAACCAGTGGAAGGCCAGCCTGGTAAAGAGACCTTAAGGAGAGAAGAAAGGAAGAGTGATACTCTGCAGAAAGCTGATAGGAGAGGTGACCAGGATCTAGCTATAGATATGAAGAAACGGGGTGGAAAAAGCAATTGGCAGATCAGTTTAGATGAGAACAGGAGGGGAGGGGAGAGAGTTAATAAGCAGGTGTGTGGCAAATGCAAGGATCCAAGACACTCCACCAGGGAGTGCAGAGTGGGGCACTGCCTGGTTTGTGGTAGGGAGAATCATATCACCAGTGAATGTAACCTGCTGAAACAAATAAAACCAGTCCCAAAATATGTTGGATATGCTGCTAAAGGGCTGGGGATCCTTTTGGTTCAAAGCTACAAAGATATGCTTATTGTTGAACACACCAATCCCCTGGGTGTGGTGATTGTTAGAGAAGGAAAGATTAATAAAACTGAGCTTACAAAGGCTTTGGGAGAGATGTTTGATTGGGGGTGGCAGTGGAGAGTTAAGGAATTTGGACAAGCTGGTTTCATGATGAGATTCCCCAACAAGGCTAAACTGGTAGAACTGGCTAAATTTAATGACTTTAATCTGCTTGGTACTGGGGTGGTCATCAAGGTCCAGCCATGGTCTTTGGATCATCAAGCTATGGGGAAAATGCATGCTGTCTGGGTGAGGATAAGTAAGGTGCTTGACTGCTTCAGACATTTTTTGGGTATATGTGAAGTTTCTGCTGCAGTGGGGCCTGTGCTGGAAGTGGACATGGACACATTCAATGAAGAAAAAGTAAGGGTCAAATGTGGGATTAGAGATGTGGACAAAATCCCACCCCATGTTGAAATCACTGCCCCTGATCTGCTCATGTTCAGGATTGGGGTGGAATTAGAGATGGTGGTGGAAGTTGGTTGGTATAAGGAGGACAAGAGGAAGAATGAAAGTTTACATAATCTAGAAGAGAGAGATGGAGAGACAGGAAACAGGAAGAGAACCAGGGTGGAGGACAATGATCACAGGAGCATTTCACTGGGATGCTTGTCACTCAAACAGAGTGAGGAAGTGGATGGGAAAATGAACAAAATGAAGAAGCATATGGAGGAGAGTATGCAACAGTGGCAAGATGAGATGTATAATGAGAAAAAGAAGTGGCAAAAAGAGAATGACATTATGTTCAACAAGATCAAGATCCTGGAAGAAGATAAAGCTAGACATCAAGCATTGTGGGATAAATATGAGCAAAATATTAAGGAGCTTGAGGAAAATCAATACAATATGCAGATTAAGATTAACCATCAACAAGAGGAGATTCAGAAGCTAATTCAAGAAGCAGTTAACAGGGAGCAGTATGAAATGGAGTTGGCTAACATGGATTTGGAGGACTATGATAAGGAAAATCAACACAGGAAAAGTGAAACTGAATCTGGGAAATACAATGAACCAACTAACTACAATGCTAGTCAGGAATCAATTGGTACCCTGGGTGAGAGAATGGCAGACCTTCATGGTGTGGAGGTCACAGAAAAAGAGGGAGAGGAGAAAGAAGTGGAAATAAAAAGGAGCCTCAGGAACAAAGGGAAAGAAGATCAGAAAATAGAAGAGATGGCTAAGATCAGAGCTGAGGAAAGGGATAATTATGGTAAGGATTCTGTTTTTGAATTTGCTAACCCCTCATTGTTGCAAATTAGTTCTATGGTGGGGATTGATTTAGGATGCTCTATTGATATGATTGCAAAGAATGTTGATATTATCAACAAAATGGAGAGAGCTAGAAGGGAGATTTACTTCCAAAGTGTTAAAAGAGAAAATATAGATGAGGTAGGTGAAACAAAAAGAGAAATGGAAGAGGGTAGTGACACACCAGTATATATAAATACTGGAGATGTGAATGTTGATGAGTTATGTTCTGATTTAGAACACTCTGATGCTGACATTGAGGAACAACAATATAAAAATCTTAAAGGATTCTTCTCTGGAAGAAAGGGAGCTAGAAAAAGCTCACCAGCTTTGAGCTGTGTGAAGTAGTCTGTTGGGATTGGGGTTTTGAGAAGGAAAAAAGGGAAGAAGACTGATTAATCTTTCAATCCTGAAAGTATATATTGGATTTGGGTAGACAGATTAGGGATTCTTCAAGAGAGAAAAAAAGAGATATTTTAAAACTACTTAAAATGAGGGGGATTTTCTGGAATGTTAGAGGCATTGGGCAAGATCACATAAAAAAGGTATATTAGAGAAATGATCATAGATCGTAGGCTAGAATTTGTGGGGATTTCTAATAATATCAAGCAAGACTTTACCAAAAATGAATTACATAATTTGTGTGGGGGGGAAATTTACCAATGGTGCTAGAAGCCCCCAAGAGGAATGTCAGGGGGGATACTAGTGGGCATTAATAAAGATATGTTTGATATTGAACACATTGAAAAAGGGCAATATTTCTTGAGAGTTTTAGTTTTTGACAAGAATATTAAAATGCATTGGAATTTAGTCACGGTCTATGGGGATGCACAGAAGGAAGGGAAAGCTAGTTTCCTTGCTGAACTAGCTAGATTGTATCATGACAATCCTTTGCCCTGTTTGGTTGGAGGGGATTTCAACATCATAAGAAACAACAGAGAGAAAAACAAACCTATGGTAAATGAACAATGGTCCTTTTTGTTCAATGCTATTATTGAACAAGATGGATTAACAGAACTTCCTTTGAATGGAAGACAGTACACCTGGGCTAACAACCAGGAGGACCCTACTTTTGAGAAGCTGGACAGGGTTATGATGTGTCCTGCATGGGAGGAAAAATATCCTTTTGCTATATTGCAAGCATGGGCTAGGGAGATCTCTGACCACACTCCTCTGTTCCTGGATACAGGGGAAACACATATGACCAGGTACATTTTCAGATATGAAAATGGGTGGTTTTTAAGAGAGGGTTTCAAAGAGCTAATTCATAAAACCTAGAATAAAAAATTTAAAGGAGATGTGTTGGATAGATGGCAGTCAAGGATGAGGGAGTTGAGGAAAAAAGCCAAGGGATGGAATAAAAATATGGATGCTTGGTACAAAAAATCAAAATAGAAATCAAAAGGAATTGGATGATATTGATAAAAGAGCAGAAAGAATGGGGCTGACTGCTGTAGATAGAACTGAGCAAAAAGAGCTTAGATTGCAGCTGAAAAGAATTATGACACAAGAAGAAATGAAGTGGATTCAGAGATATAAAGACAAAGAAATAAGAGATGGAGATGGAAACACTAGATACTATCATGCATAAGTAATGGGAGGAGAAGAAAAAACAGAATAATTTCTTTAGAACAAGATGAAGGGATCATAGAAGGGGATGATAGTCTGATGGAGTATATCACCAACTTCTATAAAAATCTTTTTGGGCATCCTGAGGAATCCAACATATCCTTGAGAGATATGGAAATGGAAAAAATATCTGCCCAAGATAAAGAGGAATTGTTGTCCCCCTTTTCCTTGGATGAAATTCATCAAGTAGTTATGGGGATGAAAAGAAATAGAAGCCCCGGACCTGATGGACTCCCTGCAGATTTTTACCAGGATCTCTGGGATCTGGTTAAGTGGGAGCTGAAAGCTTTAGTTGAGGGATTTGCCAGGGGGGTATCAACATTGCTAGGATTAACTATGGCATCATTATCCTAGTGCCTAAAACCAATGATGCCAAACAAATACAAAAATTCAGGCCTATTTGCTTGTTAAATGTGAGTTTCAAAATTATTACTAAAGTTTTGATGAACAGGCTGACAAAATGTGTTGCACCTATCATCTCCAGAGCACAAACTGCATTCATCAAAGGGAGATATATTATGGAGGGAGTGGTTATTTTACATGAAGCTTTGAACACTTTCCATAAAGATAAAGAAGATGCTTTGGTTTTTAAAGTTGATTTTGAAAAAGCCTATGATAAAATTAAATGGCCCTTTGTTATACAGATGCTAAAACAAAAAGGTTTTCCTAATAAATGGTGTGATTGGGTGATGGAAACAATGAGAGGGGGGCATGTAGGAATCAAAGTTAATGATGAAATTGGTCCTTTCTTTAAGACCTATAAGGGCTTAAGGCAGGGAGATGCTATGTCACCATTGCTATTTGATGTGGCTGCGGATGCTTTAGCAAATTTAATGAATAATGCCCTAAAGATGGACATTGTTAAGGGAGTCTTGGGAAATAATGAAAACAAAGGTGTAAATATGTTGCAATATGCTGATGACACCATTTTCCTGGTTAAAGATGATGAAACTAGTATAAGAAACCTCAAATTCATTTTAGGATCTTTTGAGCAGATGTCTGGGCTAAAAATAAACTTCCATAAGAGTGAGTTGATGCTGTTTGGTAAAGCTAAAGAGAAACAATTACTTTACCAGGAAATATTAACTTGCAAAATGGGGGATTTACCTATCAAATATTTGGGAATGCCTGTATCTGACTCTAGGATCAGAAACACTCATTGGAGTTGTGTGACAGATAAAATTGTGAAAAGATGTGGGTGTTGGCAGGGGAAATTGCTAGGATCTATTGCTGGTAGGATTACCCTGGTGCAAGCTTGCTTGACCAATATCCCATTGTTTATGATGTCCTTCTATGCTGTTCCAAAAGGAATCATTAAAAAAGTTGGTTTTTACAGGGCAAGACTGGTGTGGCAAGAAGATGAAAATGTTAGAAAATATCACTTAGTCAACTGGAAAGAATGTTGCTTACCCAAGGAAATAGGGGGGCTAGGAATTCTGAATTTAGAAGTCATGAACATAGCCCTATTAGTTAAATGGTTCTAGAAAATGGAAACAGAGGAGGGGATGTGGCAAGATGTTTTGAAAAGAAAATATGGAAAGAATGAATGTCTAGCTCTGATGGAAAAAAACCTAGGAGAATCTCAGTTCTGGACCAGTCTTCTGAACATTAAGGATATCTTCTACAAATTTGTGAAGAAAAAACCTGGGGAGGGGAAGAACATTAGGTTTTGGGAGGATACCTGGGTGGATGATAAGCCCCTAAAAGATGCCTACCCTAGATTATATGACATTTGCTTTGATCATAAAATAATTGTATATGAGGCCATCCAAAAAGGATGGAAGGGTTTCAGATTTAGAAGAACTTTGCATGGAGAAACTTTAGAACTGTGGAATGCTTTGAAGAGTAGATGTGAAACAATTAAAATGAATGGGGGAAAAGACAAAATTGAATGGACCCTCACTGCTGATAAGAAATTCTCTGTTAAATCTTTATACAAGGAACTGATTACGTGTGGGATTAAATTTCCACAGAAACATCTATGGAAAATCAAAGTTCCTGCCAAAATAAAAGTCTTCTTGTGGCTAGTAAATAAAAAAAGCATCTTGACTAGGGATGTTTTACTCAAAAAAGGGTGGAAAGGAGGAAAAGAATCTGTTTTTTGTGGACAAAATGAATCAATTGATCATTTGTTGTTCAATTGCTCTGCGGCATCTTTGCTGTGGAGTTTGGTTAGATGCGTTTGTGGCCTGAAATCTAGTCCTTTAAATGTAAAAGATTCTTTTGGGGGATGGATAAATAAATTCAACAAAGAAGACAAGAAATTGGTGATGATTGGTGTTTCTGCTTTATTCTGGGCTATTTGGAAAAGTAGAAATGCAATTGTCTTTGAGAAAAAAGGATTAATGATCCTTTGCAGATTATCAAACTAATGGTTCGATGGTTGCTTGATTGGTCTATTTTGCAGACAAAGGAGCCGCCAAAAAATGCTGGAACTGGGGGCAAGAGTACTAGAACGGGTAGCAAGTGAGGTGTACACAGAAGGGCAGGGATGGCGAATCAATGTGGCAAGGCTCCCTGGATGAGGGCTGCAACACCTTCTTTCTGCTGCTGTTCTAAGTCTGTTTAGGCCTGCTAGTCGCTAGTTTTTACCTTTTTTACCTTTATTTCTCTCTTTAGTTGTGTCGATGGGCCTTATGCTGGGCCTGTGTTGGTCTTGCTTGTTTGGCGGGCTACTTTCGTTCTTGTGCTATGTTGTTGAACCTATCGTATGATGATCGTACTTTGGGAACTATGTAAGATTGGTTTTCAGTAATGAAAATCGGAAGGGGAGAGCCCTTCTTTGATAAAAAAAACAACTCGGTAGGTCTGAGATGGTTTCGGCGGAAACCTAACCCTAAATTTCCAATTCACTTCTAATCTATGGATTGTTTTGACAGGATAGAATCGTTTCAATCGTGGCAAGAATCATGATGAACACAATGTGCTAGGAATCGGACGGGGATAGCACTGTGATCGAGTCCATACCCTAGCTTGGCGATGAACTTGCTACGGTGGCAACGGCGGGGTAGAATTCCGTTGACGACAGCGGAGACCAGCGACTGGAGGCGGCTGGCAACGAAGAGGACGATCCGGAGACCCTGGAGGCAGAGCGAGCTATGCGCGGGCGAAGAGGTTTGGAGAAAGTTTCCAAATTTTTGCCCGTGAGTATATATAGCCCGACCCTATCGCTGTGACTGAGTGGAACAACTCGGTGGCACCGAGATGCATAACTAAGGATGGCAATTTTATCCATGCACATGGATATCCATGGATATTCGACCGAATGGATAGGGTTTGGATGTGCTTTTGTGTCCATGGGCGGCGCCCAAACCCGACCCGATTATTCATGGGTAGGGCATGGATATAATATTGTACCCGTCGTGGAAATATCACGTCAGATGTTCTTGTGTAAGGACTTAGTCGTGGAGCCATCGCGACGGGTTAGCTGAAAGGGGTTAAACCGGACTAAGGACACGAGGGATTTTATACTAGTTTGGCCCCTTCGATGAAGGTGAAAGCCTACGTCTAGTTGTGATGGGATTATTGGGGTCTCGCTAACCAGGGAGCTAAACAAGCTATGCCTGGCTATCGAGTTGTGTTTCTTGTCCCTGAACCGCCGCCGGGTCGTCCCCTTATATACATGGGTTGACGGCCGGCCGGTCTACAGAGTCCCGAGGCCGACTCATACAAGTGTTCGGCTCGGTCTCTCCCTTCCTTATCTTATAACATAAGTTTACATGACTATGGCGGTTTACCACTATGGGTCCTAATCCGCCTTTGGGCTTTGGGCCTCTAAGCTTCATAGTAAAACGCCATCTTCTGAGTCTTCGTGGGCTTCAATACGGTTGAGTGTAAATCGGCCCCTCCTAGGCGGTTTATACTCAATAGTTATATCCCCAACATTAGGCCCCAGAGTGATTTGAATTTATTCATGTCAATCTTTAGTACTTAGGAAAGTCCCATGAACATCTTCCCTTGTTTCCTGTAAACCGCCATGACATATTCTTCATAAACTTTGTTAAACCGCCGTGACGTCATCCTCTGGATACAGCAACGGATCATCATGACGTCATCTCTGTAGAAAATGAATAAAAAGATTCCTCTTATTAATACCATCCCAGAAATCGAGGCGTCAGCTGCGCCACTCGCCGCTTTCTGACTCCTTGATTTTCGCGCCGGTCCTTGTCCATTTTCCTTATAAATTGACCCGGGGGCCCTTTCCTTTCTTCCCCTTCCGCGCTTCTTCTTCTTCCTCGCGACACCCCAGCTCTGAAGCTCCGCGGCCGCCCTCGACCTTCGAGCGCTGCATCAACAGAGGCCGCTGCATCAACCTGGTTGTACCAGAGACCTTCGGCGTTCCTCCGCTGTCCTGCGCATCTGGTAAACCTTCTCCCTCATAACCCTAGATCTTTCTCTTAGGGTTCCCGTTTGCATCTGCGTTCATAGGTACTCATCCTAGTCTCTTCGTATTCACTTCTGCCATAGCTTTTTTGACTCAACCGTAGCATAAATCCCGTGCGGTAGTTGCTCCGCATCCAATTTAGCACTTAGTAGGGCTTCCTCTTTGTATGGACTCTCTTGATAGAACGCATGAACTTCTATGCTTTGTTTAACACCTTTATAAATCGCATAAAATTTTCTTACTGAACCTTTGGTAGATCCGAATTAATTCCAACACCGTGCGAAACCTGTTTCTGTCAACACTTAGCAGATTTTGAACCCAAGCCCTTCTGCATATGGGCGGTTTAACCTTTGATGACCAATCCGCCATATACCATTAGCCCTCTCTTAAACCGCCAACCGAACTTGATCAGCAATTCGCAAGTTTAACACTGGAAAATACACTTAAACCGTTTAATTTGTAAACCGGCATATATTTTTTTTCTCTTTCAGCTTTCCTTTCCGAGATGACGAAACAATTTGCTACCTGCAACTGGGTTCCATCCCGGATTACGGAGACACAAATCAATGGATATGTCACCACTCGCGCTTTAGCTTCCAAAAGGATCCTGCAATGGCGTGTTCTGGATTCTGAATGCCCTCCTAAACCTCAAGATGGAGAAGTGGTTGTTTTTATGCAACACTTAGACTGGGGATTCAGCCCGCCCGAATCCAAAAAATTTCGGGATGTCCTCGCAAGCTTCCAGCTCCATCCACAAGACAATGGACCGAATTCCGTGTCCAATATATGCAACTTTTAGGTCTTCTGCGAAGTTTACCTCCAAGAAGAGCCATCTGTGGAGTTGTTTCGGGATTTCTTCCACTTGAACTATCGCACAGAGTTCTCTCATGGTCCCAACACAGAGCTTGGTGGCGTTTCAATTCAGAAACGGAAAGAAGTTGACTTCCCACATGCAAAACATCATAGCCATCCTAAGGATTGGAACCAGACTTGGTTTTACTGCCGGAACACTGCCCCTGACGGAGAAAATCCTCTATCGGGCTATCGTCCACACCGGCTTAGCAACAACCATCCATTACCATCACGCTTATCTGCCGCAGAGCGAAGGGCTTTTGCTCCTCAAATCGCCAAGCTCCGGGCCCTCATGGCCAATAGTTTAACTGGCATTGACCTCGTCCGTTGCTGGGTATCGTGGGGTATTTTGCCTTTAAGCCGTCGTCCCGGTTTGATGCATGAATACACTGGCAATGTAAAAGACCCTCAACGCTATCATGAAGTAGAAATGATAGAGCTTGAAGTTACTTAATCTACAAAGAAGATGCTTGATGAGACAATCTCTGCATGTAGTCAAACCGGACTGGCACCTTTTTGCGTCTCCAATCCTCCACCAGCGGTAAAATTTATCTTATTATTTACTGATTCGCCTCCATTTTAACTGTGTGTTTGATATTGCTTTGCCTTACTGTTACAGGACAACAGCTCCTTCTAGAAACGTACTAAACCGGCCAAGGCTTGTCCCAAGACCAAAGTTACCAAGAAGGTTTCCAAGAGGAAATCCGCCGAGTCTTCTGATCCGCCAGAAGATGAGGAACCAGATGCAGAGGTAAAACTTGACTAACTTGATTCCTTATTTGTACATTGTATTGACAATGATTGTTTCCAGGAGGAGGCTGAGGCGAGTCACGCAGATAATGCTGAGGTAATCACTCTTTCTTCCGATTCTGATCTTCTGCCGGTTCAAAAAGTTCGTCGCACAATCCGGAAAGTAAAACTATCTCACCCTCTTGCTCATTTGGATCCAAAATTTTCTGTGAAGTCACAGCAAGCTGCAGAACATCGTACAACCCGGCATAGCGGTCAGAAAATCACATCATCCGGTTTACCAGATACACCAAACCGGAAACGTCGTCCAGAGGTGACTTATTCTCCTGAAAAGCTTTATCCTTTGAAGGGTTTCTTCCGATGCCCACTCAATCCGTCTGATCCGAATTATCAGGCATCGTCCAACTCGTCTGGCGGTTCATCAACCACTCAGTTGCCTCCCCTGAAGATCGTTGCTGGGTAAGTACATTTTTGCATTGTTTCTTTCCGGAACATACGTCGATTTATTATATTCTAACTTTGAATGTTGTAGCACCAAGGCCCGACTGAGTAAAAAGGCCAAGACCAGCGGCCATGCTGACGAAGTTGATCCGGAGAAGGACCCTGAAGACGAGGGCGAAAATCCTGGGACTGCCACAGACCACTCTGTTCCAGAAAAACCATGTGCTGATGCAAATCCGTCAAAGGCTGAACCGGAGATACAGGTCGATACATCAACTGATGCCACCCCTCCAAATCAAACTGTTGATCTGCCAAGCCATGGTACTAAGCCACCGAGCCCAGCTGCCAAAGCGCCAAGCCCTGCTCAGGAGAATATCAATCCGTCAAGCCCCGCCAAGGATGATGACGTTGTTGTTACTGGCACGACATATACCGCCCTAGGCAACCCAGTTGTTTTATCCAAGCATACCTCCAAGGATGAATTTGCCTTTATGAATAAGGGGAAGAGCAAAACTGATTTGTCAGACTATGCCGATTTATCTGCCCAAGACCTTCATTCCGGCTTCTTGAACCGTCTCTTCACCAGCCGAGACTATGAGGCCGGTTTGGTAAATTTAATGAAGGAGCGCTATGAGGTAAACCGTTGGATCCTTTACTCTGTACCTTCATTGCATTGTAGCCCCCAAGGGCCAGATTGGCTTGAGAAAGTCAAACCGGGATTTTGCGTATTTCATTGCACTTTGTTAATTTCCCTTGTGCATTTCTGATCAAACACACATTAGCCCCCAAGTGCCATGATTAATACTTGTATTAATCCGTGGGACTTCAATAATAAGTAGAAAAAAGTAATCATCATTAGCCCCCAAGTGTCAAGTGTATAACTGGTTATATGCTTGGGACTTTGAAAGAAATCATTGATATGCTCTTCTTGTTGTGGCAGAATGAAATAAATCAACAAGTCTCTCAGATTGCCGATCTTCAAGAAAATGTGAAAACCCAACAAGCAGAAACCACCAAGGCCAGGGATGAATTGAAAACTGCCTTAACCACCATGGAACAGCTCAAGGAGTGGTTCAATTCTGAGTGGACCAACTGGGATACTGAAAAAGTTGGGTTGTTGAAGTGGGCGGAGGACACTGAAGCAGCTCTTAAACCGGTGACAGAAGAACTTACTGGATTAAAGCGCCAAATCAATGCTATGACTTCTGCAATATTTGGTAAGTATTGTTTGACAATGCTTTATGAACATTCCGCTTTAAAATGTTGCCGGTTTAACTTGAAATCTGTAAACCGTTGTAGGTGGCTGCATTGCTCAGCTGGGTTCTGATATGCGGAAGAAGCTCAAGGCCGCCTATACGCTGATTGAGCAGTTGTATACCGGTACCCAACGGGTTATCTGCGCAACTTCTTATGACAATGCAGCCCCAACATTGATCAAGGACACTCTGGCCAAGTTATCTACAACGCCAGCAGAGATAGAAGAGGTGAAGCGGTCCGCTGCCAGAGCTGGCGCTTTGTTAGCACTGACCCGAGCCAAGGCATGGATAGCTGACCTTGATCCGGTCGATATCGCCAAGGGCTTTCCTAGTGAACAGGAAAATGGGGCAGTGTTTGACAATGATACCCTCAAACGTGTGACAAGAGATATGTGTCCTCTGGCGAGTCAACTGGCAGAAGAAGCAAACTTGACGGTTCACCGGTCCTTCTATTATGCTGACAACAAACGGGTTGAGGCTGTCATTCAGGAAGTGCAAAATCTTATTCCGCCAATCCGTAAGCATACTTACACTCCTGACGTTGATCCGACTGATCTTATAAGTGAAGAGGCTGTCTTTCAGGCCTTAACCCGGATTGACTGGACCACCGCTGATTTCCAACCATTGGAGGAGGATGAGGAGGTTGAACCGACGCCAGATGATCCATCTACCTCACGTTAACATGGTGATTATGCTTGATCCGGCAATCCGGTTGATTTTTGCAAAAAAAAACTATTCCATATTTTGGGTTGTTTAAGTGCCTTGTAATAGGATAGCAAAAATACTTTGATCTTCTGCCATCGTGCAGTGGGAAATACTTTATGTGATCCATCATTAAAATTTCAATGTTGGCTCATATATCATAAGATGCAATCCCTATGTCTGCATAAAAAGAATTGTCCTGGCGGTTTAGCACCGGACGGGTCATAATGCCCAAGACAAAGCCTGATTGATAATCAAACTTGACGAAATATGAAATAACTCATACCTGTGATGTGATATCACGTTAGTTGGTCTACCAACTTTTGACTGTAATAAGGGTGAAGACCCAAATCTTGAAGTTTTTATACAACTTCACCTTGTACTGATGGTGTATAAGAAGTCATGCCAGGCTACGATGAACACCAGATGATCAAAAACTGGCGACAAGTAGTCAAAGCCAGGCCGGGTTAACAAACTCCGGTTTAATAAGGTTCGTCAACTTTTAGTTGAGACCCAAGCCGGGTTAACAAACACCGGTTTAAAATGATGACTTGAAAAGCCATATTAGATCAAAGATGCTGGTTTAACACAAAATTCAGCAAAAAGAAACAAGTGCAAACGAGACCGTGTAGTCGAGGCTTTTCAAGGGCTGCCAGGCCCAAATTCGAGGCTTTTCATGGGCTGCCAGGCCGCTGAGTTAAACCATTCGACAAAGCCTTTTAAGATGGCCCTCCAACTAACCAATCACCGTTTTAACTTTGACAAGTGCAGGGCCTTAATGAGAGTAACTGTCAAACGTTCGGAGGGTCGTGCCAGGATGACCTGGATAGGAGTGGCTTACTTGATGAAGGCAGGTTAACCCGGGGTTTTAGGTAAATATACCAGGCTTCCAAGCCGTGGGGCGATACCCAGCTACAAGGGTCCATTCAAACTCCTGAGTATTTGACACAAGGAGCCCCCAAGTAACATGATGAGCTGTGCTCATTAGGTGCCTATGTTTGAGTTGTGCATAGCATCCAGACTCTCTTTCGCCCTTCGGGTGTGAAGCTCCCGAGCTGTATTGTGGCATAATAGCCGGTTTAATAGGTAGTACTCCGCTTTGACAGCTGAAGCCCCCATGCAACTCAAAGATATTTTGAGAGAGAAAATAGCAGAGGCCCTGCTTATAGCAAGGATGCTAGTTTATTTTATTGATCATAATATATACATTGTCGAAATATGTATATAAGGAAAGCCTACAGCTTAAGTATAGTAAGGCCGTAGGAGAGCTATGTTCCACGGCCGCCGGGTCTCCTCCTCAGAAGTACGTGAGTTGTCTCGGACGTCAATGAGGTAGTATGATCCGTTGTGCAGATTTTTGCTGACCACAAAGGGTCCTTCCCAAGGTGGGGATAACTTGTGCATGTCGGTCTGATCCTGGATGAGCCGGAGCACCAAATCGCCTTCTTGAAAGGTTCTTGTTCTAACCCGATGCCTATGATAACGCCGCAAGTCTTGTTGGTAAACCGCCGAACGGGCTAAAGCCATATCTCGTTTTTCATCCACCAGGTCCAACGCCTCCTGGCGTGCTTGCTCATTGTCTGCTTCAACATAATTAGCAACCCGGGGTGAATCGTGACGAATATTACTTGGTAAGACCGCCTCTGCCCCGTACACCATGAAGAAAGGCGTGTAACCCGTCGATCTGTTGGGAGTGGTGTTGATGCTCCATAACACAGAAGGTAATTCTTCCACCCAACAACCCGGCGTCCGCTTTAAAGGAACCATAAGCCGGGGTTTAATACCCTTCAAGATTTCTTGATTAGCTCTCTCTGCTTGACCATTGGTCTGGGGTGCGCCACAGATGCTAAGTCAATCCGGATGTGTTCTCTCTGACAAAAATCTTCCATCTCACCTTTAGAGAGGTTTGTGCCATTATCCGTGATGATGTTGTGTGGAAAACCAAAGCGGAAGATAATCTTTTTGAGAAATTGAACCGTCGTAGCCGCACCACACTTGCTGACAGGCTCCGCTTCAACCCACTTGGTAAATTTGTCAACCGCCATCAGCAGGTGAGTCTTCTTATCCTTGGAGCGTTTAAAGGGTCCCGCCATGTCAAGCCCCCATGTGGCAAACGGCCAAGTGAAGGGAATCATCCGTAATTCTTGAGCCAGAACATGAGCCCTGCGTGAAAACTTTTGACAAGCATCACACCACTTTACCAGATCCTCCGCATCAGCATGAGCTGTCAACCAGTAGAACCCATGACGAAAAGCCTTTGCAACCAAGGACTTTGAACTGGCATGATGACCACAATCCCCTTCATGAATTTCCCGTAGGATTTCTTGGCCTTCTTCAAGGGAAACACAACGCTGAAATACGCCTGAAACGCTGCAGCGGTGTAGCTCGCCATTGTGAATAACCATGGATTTGGACCGCCGAACAAGATACCGAGCCAGGACTTCATCATCTGGTAACTCGCCCCGGTTCATATACGCCAGATACGGAACTGTCCAATCCGGCACAACGTGCAAGGCGACCACTAATTGAGCCTCCGGATCAGGAACAGCAAAATCCTCCTCTATAGGCAGCTTAATAGACGGGTTATGCAAGATATCTAGAAAGGTATTGGGAGGTACCGGTTTACGCTGAGATCCAAGCTGGCTCAATGCGTCTGCTGCTTCATTTTTGCGCCAGTCAATATGCTCAACCTGATACCCTTTGAAGTAACCCGCCACAATATCCACCTCACGTCTGTAAGCCGCCATGAGTGGATCCTTAGAATCCCAAGTACCAGAAACTTGCTGAGCCACCAGATGAGAGTCTCCAAAGCATCGCACCCGGCTTAAGTTCATCTCCTTGGCCACGCGGAGTCCATGAAGCAGAGCCTCGTACTCAGCTGCATTGTTAGTACAGGGGAACATGAAACGGAGGACATAACGAATCTTATCACCTCGAGGGGAAGTAAGAACAACACCAGCCCCCGAGCCCTCCAATTGCCTGGACCCATCAAAGTGAATAGTCCAGTATGTATTATCCGGTTTGTCCTCCGGCGCCTGCAACTCAGTCCAACCGTTGATAAAATCCACAAGTGCCTGAGATTTTATAGCTGTCTGAGGCACATACTTTAGACCATGTGGGCCAAGCTCAATTGCCCATTTTGCAACCCGGCTAGTTGCCTCCCTGTTCTGAATTATATCACCCAACGGAGCTGAACTGACCACTGTAATGGGATGGCCTTGGAAATATTTCTTGAGCTTCTGGCTTGCCATAAAAAACCCA
This sequence comes from Triticum dicoccoides, assembly GCF_002162155.2. NCBI lineage: Eukaryota > Viridiplantae > Streptophyta > Magnoliopsida > Poales > Poaceae > Triticum > Triticum dicoccoides. The sequence continues at coordinate 627,539,056 of NC_041387.1, forward strand.
TATACAAGTTTCTGCCAATGCGGATATCGCTGCTTTGACTCAATAAGCACCTCACTGATATAGTAAACCGGTCGTTGAACCGGGTACTCCTTACCAGCCTCTTTGTGCTCCACCACCATTGCCACATTGACGGCACGGGCATTAGCAGCCACGTACAACAATAGAGGCTCCCTATCAACCGGAGCAGCAAGGACTGGCAGTTCAGCCAATTGCCGCTTCAAGTCTTCAAACGCCGCATTAGCCGCATCACTCCAGACAAAGGTGTCTGTTTTCTTCAGCATCTGATATAAAGGGATCGCCTTCTCTCCCAAACGGCTGATAAACTGGCTTAGTGATGCAATCCGACCTGCTAGACGCTGAACATCATTGATGCACGCCGGTTTAGCCAAAGATGTAATCGCTTTGATCTTCTCCGGATTAGCCTCAATACCCCTGTTAGACACCAGAAAGCCTAGAATCTTGCCTGCCGGAACACCAAAGACACACTTGTCCGGATTGAGCATCATCTTGTAAACTCGCAGATTGTCAAAGGTCTCCTTGAGATCATCTATCAATGTCTCCTTCTTCCTGGACTTCACCACAATGTCATCAACATAGGCATGAACATTGCGCCCAATCTGAGTGTGAAGACAATTCTGCACACAGCGCTGATAACTTGCCTGGGCACTCTTGAGCCCAACGGGCATAGAAACATAGCAAACGGCTCCAAAGGGAATGATGAAGGCGGTCTTCTCCTGGTCCTTAACTGCCATTTTGATCTGATGATAGCCTGAGTAAGCATCCTAGAAACTCAAACACTCACATCCCGCCGTCGCATCAATGATCTGATCAATACGCGGGAGAGCAAAAGGATCGGCCGGACAAGCCTTGTTTAAATCGGTGTAATCCACACACATGCGCCAAGTGCCGTTTTTCTTAAGAACAAGCACCGGATTAGCCAACCACTCAGGGTGAAACACTTCAATGATAAACCCAACAACCAACAACTGGGCTACCTGTCGGAGTAATGGGCCACGGGTAGGCTAACCCGAGGCCCAAGACCTTTCAAGACATCAGGGCAGGCCGCGCCCCTCAGGCCGGGTCCCAGACGGCGACTCCGAGATAAGCCGACTCCAAGCTGGCGACCTCCAGAGAGGCCGACTCCAAGCTGGCGACCTTCAAGGAGGCCAACTTTGGAGAGTCGGCCCGTGGCTCCTCCTTCATCCCGAAGTACGATGCGGGGTACGGTCACGACATGGATGTCTCCCCCTGCTCACGAAGGGCCGGCATGGCTATAGTGAGCCGTATCGCTGGAAGATCTCCGGCGAGGCGCGGCACCGTTGCCATGCATGCCCTGACCTCAGCCACAGTGCGCAGTACACTGTGCCCACACCGCCGGCCTATACGACCCGAAGGCGGCGGGGCCGCCTGTCAGTGGGATGGCCGAAGGCGGCCTGGGCGCCCGAAGACGGACCTGTGAGAGTCGGCCTCCCTGGAGTCGGCCGACTCCTCCCCAGGGCCTCACGTGCCATTAACCAGATAAGATGGGGAATGGCGACAGTGATCGCCCGATAGACGGCGGCACTGTTGCCACGACCCCATGACCAAGCCTGCGTCACCAGGAGCGTCGCTACAGTATCAAGCCTGTCCGCGGGACCCGCCAGTCGGCGGGCCCCAGAAGCCGGCGGGAAGGACGGTGGCCAGAGAGACAGACGGCTGGGACCCGCGCCCAGCCATGTTACTATTGTACCCCCGGGGGTAGGCCTATATAAACCCCCCGGGGCACCCATGCAAAGGGTTCGGACCTGAGTAGAGATAGACCAGATAGCGCGGGAGGAGAGAACTAGCCTTGCTCTCTCCTGCCTCCCAAAACAGCTCCAGGAGCACCATTGTAGTCACCTTGCTTGAGTGATCATGCGGAGACCCCGCAGAGCAGCAGTAGGGGTGTTATCTCCTAGGAGAGCCCTGAGCTAGGTAAGATCCGCCGGCGTGCATGTCTTCGCCTCATCCCGCTTCTAGGCACCGGCGGCGTTCTACTCGCTCCCACCATGATAAGCCATCCTTTGGCATATGTCGTATCCAACCCCCGACATTTGGCGCCCACCGTGGGGCGAGGTGCACCGTCGTCCGGAGATCTGCTCTGGACGGGAACCCTGTTCCTTCCCGGTGAGCGCACCCAGCCCGGCACGCCGGATGGCGTCTGTGCCGACGCACTGCACGGCGTGGAGATCGCCTGTGCGGCCAGCTGCCTCGCCGATCTTATCGGTGATTCGCCTCTTCGATGAGCCTACATCCGACGCAGGCACGAGTGCCCCCGAGAGCCTCCTCGTGGGCCTCCTCGGCCAACTCCACGTCGCCGGCGAGCCTGCCGCGGACCTGGAGTCCATAGGATCCACCGACCCGATGCTGGTCGACTCCGACACCGCGTCGCTCGACGCGTTCCCCACCAACGTGGTGGTCTACGACGAGCCGCTCTCGTACGCGGGGAGCGGCGGAAGCACCGTCACCGAGATCCTCGTCCTCGAACACGGCGAGCGCTCCGGCGAGGAAGTGCATGACCCGCTCGACGCGTCCCTGCGAGGCCTTGCGGCGCCGATTCCGGAGGACGCCGACGCCGAGACGCTGGAGGCACTCCGCCTTCAGCTCGTCGAAGGCGCGAAGAAGCTGGCAAGCATGAGGCGCTTGTCAGAAGCTTACCAACGAGAGATGGATCGCGCCGTAGGCGGTTCGCCGGCTCCAACTGGGCCAAGCCGCCTAGGCGCGGTCCGACAGCGCGGCGCAGCAATCGCAAACCTCTTCGGGGCTGATCGCCCTGTGTACGCCACGCCCGTAGAGAATATCCGTGCCGCCCAGGCGGCGGCAGACAAGCTCAACAACTTCGAAGGCGAAGAGCGCCGCATAATGACGGAGCGAGTTCAGCAGCTCCTCGACGCGGCCGCCGCGCAGAACGGTGCCGGCTGCCGCACCGAGGCGCCGCAGCGCCAAAACTACGACCCACCGCCTTGCCGAGACCAAGGTGCGACGTCTCAGACGCCGACTGGCGGGGCCCGTGGGAAGAAGGACAAGGAGCCGGCTGTCAGCCATAGCTGGACTCACATCACCATCGAGCGCGACCAAGATGGCCGCCCCAGAGCGGTGGAACGGCGGGACGACTACCAGCCTCCCCCTCCTCGCGGAGAAAGGCGAGTCTCCCCGCCGCCCGTGGAACATCCGACTCTCGGCGACCGCCTTGGCCGCCGAGAGGGAGTCGGAGAGAATGACGCCCGCCACCGGATCGACCGACTCCACCGATCCCTGGCGCTGGAAGAAGAAGATGAGTTGGGTCCCCCCTGCTTTGGACCCCGCATCCGGGACGAGCCTTTTCCTAAAGGGTTCACGCTCCCCCGAGACACGCCAAAGTATACCGGCACCGTGAAGCCGGAATATTGGCTGATCGACTACTCCACGGCTGTCAACATAGCGAACGGCAACAAGCGTGTTGCCGTAAGATACGTCCCGCTCATGCTCCAGGGCTCGGCCCGGACGTGGTTAAACAGTCTGAAGCCCCGCAGCATCAACAGTTGGGTTGACTTCACCGAGGCTTTCGTCCGCAACTTCACGAGCACGTACAAGCGACCTCCCAAGCCACGCCAGCTCTCCTTGTGCGTGCAAGGCCCAGACGAGTCTACTCGCGACTACCTCACGCGCTGGGGCGAACTCCGGAACTCCTGCGACGGCGTGCGCGAGGTGCAGGCCATCGAGTACTTCACTGCCGGGTGCAGAGAAGGCACCCTCCTCAAGCACAAGCTCCTCTGCGATGAGCCCAAGACCCTCGACGAGCTGCTGATCACGGCGGACAAGTACGCCACGGCCGACTCCTCCATGAAGGCGGAGATTCGGGTCAGCGCGACTGGCAAAGTCGCCCCTCAGGCTCCAAGAACTCCGGCTGGAGACACCAGTCAGCGGCAGCAGTAGAATGACTAGAAGCGCAAAGCCCCGCTGCCGACTTCCAGCAGTCGGCAGGTGGCAACGGCAGAGGACCAGCAATTGGAGGGACCGCCTCCGACGAAGCGGCAGAAGGGCGGCAAGTCCAACTGGCTGCCGGCTTTCTCCTACGAGCAGACTCTGGATGGTCCCTGCAAGTTCCACAGTGGCGCGAAGCCGTCCAACCATACCACCCGGAAATGTCACTGGCTGACCAGAATCGCCAAGGGGGACGACCTGCTCCCTCCCCCTCCTGCTGGGCCGCCTCCTCCGCAGCCTCCCCAGCAGTCGGCCGTCAGGCCAGTCGGTGCGATACGAGACGAGTTCCCGGACGAGCACGGAGCCCATGTGGTGTTCACCAGTGTAGCGGATGACCGGCGCAGTAGGCGCCAACAGCAGCAAGAAGTAAATGCAATTGCATCGAGCACTCCAGAGTTCATGCATTGGTCCGAAAGGCCCATCAGTTGGAGCAGAGCTGATCACCTAGAGGTGATGCCGAGCCCAGGCTCTTACGCCTTGGTCCTAGGTGCCACCCTTGCCACGGACAGGCGGGCCGCTCGCTTCTCGCGAGTACTGATAGATGGAGGCAGCAGTATCAACATCCTGTACAGGGACACGATGGAGAAACTAGGAATCAAGCGAAGACAGCTTCAGAGCAGCCGGACTGTGTTTCACGGAATCGTCCCCAGCCTTTCCTGCTCGCCAATCGGCAAGATCCTGATAGATGTCCTCTTCGGAGACAAGGATCATTTCCGCCGAGAGCCAATTTGCTTTGAGGTGGTGGACCTTGAAAGCCCGTACCATGCATTGCTTGGCCGACCCGCCCTGGCCAAGTTTATGGCGGTACCCCACTACGCCTACCTCAAGATGAAGATGCCGAGTTCCAAGGGAATCCTAACCATGTCCGGCGACTACAGGAAGTCGTCCTCTTGCGCGGCCGAGAGTAGTCGGCTGGCCGAGTCCTTGGTGATCGCAGCTGAGAAACGGCTTCTTGATCGGGTCGTGGCGATGGCCGGCAAGCAGCCCGAGTTATCGCCCGACCCCAAGGAGTCGGAAGCAGAGGGATCATTCAAGCCGGCCAAGGAAACAAAGAAGATACCGTTGGACCCAGAGCACCCGGAGAAGTACGCTGTCATAGGCACTAGCCTTGACAGCAAATAGGAAGGCGAGCTCGTCGATTTCCTCCGTGAGAATCGCGACATCTTCGCATGGTCCCCCAAGGACATGCATGGTGTCCCGACGGAATTTGCGGAGCACAAGTTACACGTTCGATCTGATGTGAAGCCCGTCAGGCAGCCCTTGCGCCGCCTGTCAGAAGAGAAAAGAAGAGTTGTTAGAGAAGAAATATCTCGGCTCCTGGCGGCCGGCTTCATCATGGAAGTATTTTTTCCAGAGTGGTTGGCAAACCCGGTACTGGTGCTGAAGAAGAACAAGCAGTGGCGGATGTGCATTGATTATACGAGCCTCAACAAAGCTTGCCCCAAGGACCCATTTGCTTTGCCGAGAATCGATCAGGTGATAGACTCCATAGCCGGATGCGAGCTGTTGAGTTTCCTAGATGCGTATTCAGGATATCACCAGATCAAGCTGAACCCAGCTGACAGACTGAAGACCACCTTCATCACGCCGTTTGGAGCCTTCTGCTACCTGACCATGACGTTCGGCTTGAGAAACGCCGGCGCCACCTTTCAGCGTTGCATGTAGAAGTGCCTCCTGAAGCAACTCGGCAGAAACGCCCACGTCTATGTGGATGACGTAGTGGTGAAGACGGAGAAGCGAGGGACCTTGCTGGAGGACCTCAAGGAAACCTTCGAGAATCTGCGTCGATTCCAGATCAAGCTCAACCCAGAGAAGTGCGTTTTCGGAGTACCAGTCGGCCAGCTCCTCGGTTTCCTGGTCTCCGAACGCGGCATAGAGTGCAACCCTGTGATGATCAAGGCCATCGAGAGGATGGAAGCACCCAGACGACTGTTAGATGTGCAGAAGTTCACCGGCTGTTTGGCATCCATCAGCCGATTCATCAGTCGGCTGGGCGAGAAGGCTCTCCCCTTGTATCAGCTCATGAAGAAGACGACCTTCTTTGAGTGGACTCCCAAGGCGGACGAGGCTTTTCTCCAACTGAAGAAGATGTTGACTACTCCCCCTGTGCTGGCGGCTTCAACTCCCAAGGAGCCCATGCTCCTATACATTGCTGCCACCAGCCGAGTAGTCAGCACAGTCATGGTAGTTGAGCGCAAGGAGGAAGGCAAGGAGCTACCTGTCCAGAGACCAGTGTATTACCTGAGTGAAGTACTGTCGACCTCCAAGCAGAACTACCCCCATTACCAGAAGATGTGCTACGGCGTGCATTTTGCCGCCAAGAAACTGAAGCCTTACTTCCAGGAGCATCAAATCACTATGGTCTGCATAGCTCCACTGGCCGAGATCATCGGAAGCCGAGATGCTTCTGGCCGAGTGGCCAAATGGGCCATTGACTTGGCTCCCTACACCATCTACTACGAGCCCCGCACCGCCATCAAGTCACAGGCGCTGGCCGACTTCCTCGTCGACTGGGCCGAGACCCAGTACCTGCCTCCAGCGCCTGACTCCACCCATTGGCGGATGCACTTTGACGGCTCCAAGATGCGCACCGGCTTGGGAGCCGGCGTCGTCCTCACTTCCCCCAAGGGCGACAAGCTCAGATATGCACTGCAGATCCACTTCGCCGCCTCCAACAATGTGGCCGAGTACGAGGCGCTCATACACGGGCTCTGGCTTGCCAAAGAACTCGGCATTCGCCGGATCCTGTGTTATGGCGACTCTGACTCGGTAGTCCAACAATCATCTGGCGATTGGGATGCCAAGGACGCAAATATGGCGAGCTATCGTTTCCTCGTTCAGCAGCTCAGCGGATACTTCAAGGGGTGCGAGTTCCTCCACGTGCCAAGGAACGACAACGACCAAGCAGACGCCTTGGCACGAATCGGCTCCACTCGCCAGGCGGTACCATCTGGTGTCGCCCTCCGGCGCCTCCTCAAGCCTACTATCAAGCCGTCACCAGAATCAAATTCAATCTTTGTGCCGGCTTCGCCTGAGGACGCCGGACCCGACTCCAAGAAGCACACAGTCGAAGTCGGCCCAGGGACTTCAGAACCCGGCCCGGGGACTGCTGCAGCAGGATCGAAGACTCCAGAGCCAGGCCCGAGGACTGCTCCAGTCAGCCCCAGGACTTTGTCAAACCAGCAAGCGGCTGCGGACTTCAACCCGCCGCCTCCCAGCCCGGCCACCCTTATCCAACTCGCACTCGTGGCGGTTGAAGAAATAGCAGCACCTTCATGGGCCCAGCCCATCCTCAGATTTTTAGTAAACAGAGAGCTGCCAACTGATGAAATCTTGGCTCGGCAAGTACAACACCGAGCATCAGCCTACACCATAGTCAACAGAGAGCTGGTCAGGCGCAGCGTTACCGGCGTCTTCCAACGCTGCGTCGAGGCAGAACAAGGCCAAGCAATCCTCAGAGACATCCATGAAGGCGAGTGCGGTCACCATGCGGCCTCCAGGGCACTCGTCGCCAAAGCCTTCTGGCACGATTTCTTCTGGCCAACCGCCCTGGAAGAGGCCAAAGAGTTAGTCCAAAAGTGCAAGGGGTGCCAGATTTTCCGTTCCAAGCCACTTCAGCCAGCTTCCGCACTCAAGACTATTCCCATCGCCTGGCCCTTTGCAGTCTGGGGTCTGGACATGGTGGGACCATTCAAGACGGCACGAGGTGGCTTGACTCACCTGCTTGTCGCAGTAGACAAATTCACCAAGTGGGTGGAGGCGAAACCCATCAAGAAGTTGAATGGTCCGACTGCAGTGACCTTCATTGCTGACATCACAACCTGGTACGGCATCCCACACAGCATCATCACCGACAATGGCACAAATTTTTCCAAAGGCGCCTTGGCCCGTTTCTGCGCGACACAGGGCATCCGACTGGACTTAGCGTCTGTTGCCCATCCGCAGTCAAACGGCCAGGTGGAGCGAGCGAACGGCCTCGTCTTATCCGGCATCAAGCCTCGACTGGTCGTCCCGCTGGAGCGATCTGCCGGCTGTTGGCTTGAGGAACTGCCAGCCGTCCTCTGGAGTCTGCGGACGACTCCAAACAAGTCAACCGGCTTCACACCCTTCTTCCTCGTCTATGGTGCCGAAGCCGTCATCCCAACGGACATAGAGTTCGACTCCTCGCGAGTCACCATGTACACCGAGGAAGAAGCAGAAGAAGCACGACAAGACGGCGTCGATCTGCTGGAAGAGGGCCGGCTATTGGCACTCAGCCGGTCCGGCATCTACCAGCAGATTCTACGTCGATACTACAACAGGAAGGTCAGGCCAAGATCTTTCCAAGAAGGCGACCTTGTGCTCCGGCTGATCCAGCGAACAGCCGGCCAGCACAAGCTGTCGGCGCCTTGGGAAGGCCCCTTCATCATCAGCAAGGTGCTAGGAAACGACGCCTACTATCTGATCGACGCTCAAAAGCCCCGAGCGCGCAAGAGGGACGACTCCGGCAAAGAAACATAGCGCCCATGGAATGCAAATCTTCTTTGAAGATTTTACAGTTGATGTAGTATGTAACGCACTACCCCTTTGTATTAAAGTACTAAGACTTTGGGCCCCCCGAGACGAGCTCGGGGACCGCCCTTTTTGTTATCTATATGATAAGCATTATGCCTTCGAGAAAATCACTTTCATTGCAAGCCGCTTGGCACCGGGCCAGACTAGTCGGCCCGTGGACTCGCCGCCTTGCGCTATGAGAAGCTTTTCGCAGTCAGACAAGTAGTGCGCGGTACCCAATCCGCCTCCTGGCAAAGCCGCAGCTCGCAGAGCGACTGTGAGGCGAACAGGAGGGGGGAAGAACGGGCACCCACACGAAAAATGGCTAAGGACCTAAAGCATGAACATAGCGTAAGACGGCCTCCAGCATTTCTAAAGCGGAAGCCGACTCATGAGTAGTCGGCTCGCCGTCTTTATGAGCTTTTATCAAGGACGGCCGACTCTTGGGTAGTCGGCCTATCACTTTCTATCCAACTTGCTAAAGAAACTCTAAAACGGCCAAGTACTTGCCTTCCCAAAGTAGCTGAGCACTTGACCCAGCGACAGTCCGCGGAACGGCTGTCCGACTGGCAAGGCAGCGACTAAGGGAAGGCGGCAAAGGGAAAAGCCTAAAAGAGAAGTAAGCAAGGGAAGACGGAAATCGGATAAATATTTACATAGGCCCTTGGCCGAATTTTCGAATAGAGGTTCAAGATACACCCCGCGGGTGGAACTGTTCGAAACTAACAAAGTTTTCAAAAGATTACTAAGACAGACAGACAGAGGCAGCCTAGGAGGCGGCATCGGGAATCGGAGGATCGGAGGAGACGGCGGTGTCAGGCGCCGGGGCAGTCGACTGGGCGGTCTCGGCTTGATCACCTCCGGCGGCAGTCGCCATCTCTTGACGCGGCTTGTTGCTGGAGGCACGGTCGAGCTGAGGCTGGCCGCCTGCTCCGTCTTCTGGCGCCTCCGCCTCGCCTTCGTCCTCCGCCTCGTCCTCCTCCTCAGTGCTGGAGTCGATCACCTCCGCCGAATCTTCGCCATACTCCGTTTTCATTCCGAACCACTTCGGCGGCACTTCCTCGCCGCCTTCAGCCCGCTCGGGGACGAAGACACTGGTGTCCGTGTACTCAGCGATGGCCGCTGCACGCTCGATAAGGGCGCCCTCCACGGCCTCCAGCTCGGCCTGGGCTTCTGACCGGAACGCGGCCAGACGGTCCAGGTCCAGCCCTGGATACCACGCCTTGACAAACTCCAAGGCCCGGCGCGCTCCGGCCCGGGTCGAGGAGCCCTTCCAAGCCTCAAGACGGCCGGCAGCGACCTCCAGCCAGTCGGCAGTTCGGCTGGCGGTGCACAGAGCCGGCATGCCTGGCCACAGGGCGGCAACCGCCTGGGCGCCGGCACGCTGAAGCCGGCGCATTAGCTGGTGAGTCGGACGAAGACGGGCTTCAATGCTTAGAAGCTGCTCCTCGACGGTCCGAGGGGCATTGGCGGCGATCTCCTCACCGTTCGCCCTTCGCACCGCACGAGCAGCCTCGATGGCCGGAGGGACTGCCTGCGAATGACCAGGGAAGAAGTCTGCCGAGACAAAAAAGAAGCAAGTCGAAAAAATCAAAAGTCGGCCTGACGCATAGTCGGAAGCCCAAAGAAGCGAAAGAAACTTACCATCAACGATATCCTTGATCTCGTGGAAGCCGGAGGTCAGCATCGCCTCCCTGTCAGTCCAGGAGCAGCGCTCGCTCTCGAACTCGGCCAGAAGTGCGGTCTCCCTCTTCTCGGCCTTGTCCTGTGCCTTCTTGAGCAGCTCCTTCTGCTCGGCCAGCTGCGCCGCCAGCAGGTCGCGTTCCGTGGCGAGCTTGCCACACTCCTCCTCTTTGGCACGACGGGCGGTATTGGCCTCGCCCAGCTGCTCCTGAAGAGCGGCATTGGCTTCTGAGGAACAAGGAAGAGACAAATGAGTCATTAGCAAAAAAAGATCGCCGGGAAGATCCGGCCCGACTGCTCAGCAGTCGGCCCGAATCTCGGGGACTACAGCCCGCGGGTGCGCCAGCGCGCCCCCGCGAAGAAAGAAGAACTCACTCCGGCTTTCCGACAGGTCGGCAGCCCGCTTGTTCAACTCCTCAACATTGCGGTTGAAGGCAGTGACGCGGAGGTTGTGATACTCCTGCAATGAGTCATTGAAGACAAAGTTAGTGTTTAGAACTCGCCAGAGGGAGTTCCGAACCGCCTGCTCAGCAGCCGGCCCGGAACTCGGGGACTACACCCAGTGGGTGCACTGGCGCGCCCCCACAGAGAAACAAACAAGAGTCCAAAGGAAAAGAAACTTACTCGGACGGCCGATCGTGCGGCCAGATGCGCTCGGGTGCAGGCTTGAAGGGCGTCGCCCTCGGCCCGCAGCTTCGCCTGGACTTCCAAGAGTAGTTCATTTAACGGTCTGGTGCCGGCTCCGCGCACCCACCCGGTGGGCTCGGCGCTTGTGGCCTCGGCGTCTAGGGATGTCGAGCCGGCAATGCCGGTCTCCCAAGGACGCGGCGCCGAGGTCGCCCTCTCAAGACGGCGACGCACCGGCGAGGTGACTTGGAGAAGCAGTCGCGTTTCAGCCTCGTCCATAGCCGGCGGCTCCGACGGATCCACCGGTTGTTTGCCGTGCGGCCTCCCAGACGGCGGTGGAGGTGGTGGTGGAGGCACGAGGGTGTCCGACATAGAAACATCGCCGCCCTCCTTCCCCACGATGGGATCCTCGGCTCCGGCCCCTCCGATTTGCCCCGTGAACCCCTGAGGCGGCGGCGCAGACGATAGCGGGGGGATGAGCATCGCTGATCGGCGACGCGCGGCCTCCTCGGCATGCCGTCTCGCTGCGAGGGTAGCCTCGGCATCCTCCAGCTCCTTCTGGACGAAGGCGGCCGCCTTGTCGGCCTCCGCCTTCTCCAGACGCTCGGCTTCCTCCTCCTCGCGCTTCTCCCGCGCATTTCGCTCCGTCGCCTCCCGGAGGGCGGCGGCGGGGTCGGCCCGCCGGGTATTGGCGGACGTCTCTGCCGACCCCATGACAGAGGGGACGGCGACTCTTTCAAGGGAGACAGGGGCCCTGGAGAAGATCGGAGGGAGTACATAAACAAAGACTCGGACAAGATTCGACAAAGAAAATAAAAGAGCATGAACACTTACGAGGATACTAGCGGTGGCCTTCTCACTTCCCTTTGGAAGCGGTTGGCCTTCGCGGCCGCCTCCTCCCGTCGGGTCGCGGAGGCCGCCCCCTTAAGCTTCTTCAATTTGCCGCCAGGCGCGCTCGGCCCGGCGTGCCGCCTCTTCGCGCCGCCCTGGCCGGCGGAGGAGCGGACCTTCGGCTGGTGGCGCGGGGCGACTTCCCCTTCGGCGTCGTCATCGGGCCAGTCGTCGAAAGTGGTCGAAGGCCTGAAGTCGCCTTCCGCTACTCCTCCCCCGCCTTCGGCATCGGCTTCCATTGCCGCCGCCCCCAAGTCGGGGTCGTCGACGTCGCTCTCCGCGCGGTCGGGGACATACTCGCGGGGCTGTCTCGTAGCACCGGCGGCAGGCTGCATAAGAGGATTCTGGTTCAGAAGAAGCCGACAAGAGTTAGAAGCCGGAGTCGGCTGAGGAAAAAGACAAAGCAAATAGGAAGATGCAACTTACCACTGGCGGAGGGTTGTCGCGCGAGTACGGCTCCTTGCCGAACTGCCAGTCCTCCTCGTACTCGCAGTGCGCGATGTAGTTCACCATGTTCGCCACCTCCTTGCGGGGCATCTCCTTAATGCTCATCCGACTTGGGTCTCGGGGGCCGCTCATCTGACAGATCAGGTGTGGACGGCCTTGGAGCGGGAGAACTCGGCGCGCCACGAAGGCGGCCAGCAAGTTGGCCCCGACGAGTCCCTCCGACTGTATCAAGACCCAGAGTCGCGCTACGGCGACGGCTCCGGCAAGGGACAGCGACTTGACTCCGTGGGACCAGCTGGGGAGCCTCCCGATCAGGGGAGTGGCATTGTAGGGAGGCAGGTTGACCCAGTCGCCGTCAGAGGCAAGGTTCTTCACATAGAAGTACGTGCGCTGCCACATCTTCACCGACTTGATCAGCGCGATGGGAGGAAAGGGATTGTCAGTCGTCGAGCGTCGCATCGCGATGAAGGCGCCGCACTGAGCCGGCACGCCGGCGGTGTGCGTGCCGAGCTTAGAAGAGAAGAATTCCCCCCACAGCTCGATGGTGGGGAGAAGGCCGACGAAACCTTCGCACAGAGTGGCGAAGGCGGAGAGCAGTACCACCGTGTTTGGTGTGAGGTGGTGCGGCTGAAGACTGTGGAACTCCAGGAACGAGCGGAAAAGCCGCTCGCCGGCAGCCCCAGGCCGCGCATAAGGTGCGAGCGGAAGACGACCCGCTCGCCCTCTTCCGGCGCCGGCCGGATTTCCCCCTTCGGCGCGGCGCGGGCGCGCACGAGGTCCGCGCTGGGAAGACGACGTGTCTGGCGGAGGAACTCGATGTGTTCTTCCTCTACCTCCGAGCCGTCCCACACGCCGGAGCGCACGGCAGGGGCCGCGGCGGAGGAAGAGCTCATCGCCGCGGTATGGTGTGCTCTGGCTCAACAGCGGAGGAAGAAAGGAGAGAGAGAGCAAGATGGGGCAGGGGAGCGGGGAAGAAGGGCGCGCGAGCTGTGCCCCTCCGCTTCCCCCCGCCTACTTATAGCCCAACGGGCTAAGAAGCCGAGGGGGCGGGCGTGGGATTAACTGCGCACGATGTCCCGCACCGCCCCATGATTTACCCCACGAAGTTACTGCATGCAGTAACGACGTGGGAAAACCAACCATCCACGGCCGCAACGGATCCGTCCGTATGCCGAGGCGCGGTAGTGGCGGGCCCCACCTGACGGCCCGTCCCGTCGCGCGCGTGGGCAGGCAGACTGTTCTCCCCACGTGGCGCCACGCGATAGAACCGCCTTGATGGCAGCATGGAGGCGTATCAGGCACGCCGCCTGGCTTCCCGCCGCGACTTTTGAACTAAGGCTCTTCACCGAAGCTCCGACTTTCGACAGTCGGCCCAAGGAAAGACGGCAGCCGAGTCTCAGAGTATGCGCTTATAAAGATTGAAGCTGCTGAAGCCCCACAATGCAGCGACCGCCGGGCTTCACCAGCTTCGGGGACTACTGTCAGAGTAATGGGCCATAGGTAGGCTAACCCGAGGCCCAAGACCTTTCAAGACATCGGGGCACACCGCGCCCCTCAGGCCGAGTCCCAGACGGCGACTCCGAGATAAGCCGACTCCAAGCTGGCGACCTCGAGAGAGGCCGACTCCAAGCTGGCGACCTTCAAGGAGGCCGACTTTGGAGAGTCGGCCCGTGGCTCCTCCTTCATCCTGAAGTACGATGCGGGGTGCGGTCACGACGTGGCCGTCTCCCCCTGCTCACGAAGGGTCGGCATGGCTACAGTGAGCCGTATCGCTGGAAGATCTCCGGCGGGGCGCGGCATTGTTGCCATGCCTGCCCTGACCTCAGCCACAGTGCATAGTACACTGTGCCCACGATGCCGGCATGTACGACCCGAAGGCGGCGGGGCCGCCTGTCAGTGGGATGGCCAAAGGTGGCCTGGGCGCCCGAAGACGGACCCGTGAGAGTCGGCCGACTCCTCCCCAGGGCCCCACGTGCCATTAACCAGATAAGATGGGGAATGGCGACAGTGATCGCCCGATAGACGGTGGCACTGTTGCCACGACCCGATGACCAAGCCTGCGTCACCAGGAGCGTCGCTACAGTATCAAGCCTGTCTGCGGGACCCGCCAGTCGGCAGGCCCGAGAAGCCGGCGGGAAGGACGGTGGCCAGAGAGACAGACGGCTGGGACCCGCGCCCAGCCATGTTACTATTGTACCCCCGGGGGGTAGGCCTATATAAACCCCCCGGGGCACCCATGCAAAGTGTTCGGACCTGAGTAGAGATAGACCAGATAGCACGGGAGGAGAGAACTAGCCTTGCTCTCTCCTGCCTCCCAAAACAGCTCCAGGAGCACCATTGTAGTCACCTTGCTTGAGTGATCATGCGGAGACCCCACAGAGCAGCAGTAGGGGTGTTATCTCCTAGGAGAGCCCTGAAGCTGGGTAAGATCCGCCGGCGTGCATGTCTTCGCCTCATCCCGCTTCCAGGCACCGGCGACGTTCTACTCGCTCCCACCATGATAAGCCATCCTTTGCCATATGTCGTATCCAACCCCCGACACTACCTCTTCACCAATTGCCTTGCGTCTTTCCTCGTTAAAGCGACGAGGAAATTGCTTGACTGGTTTAAACTTGGGGTCAATATTGAGAGTGTGCTCAGCGAGTTCCCTCGGTACACCTGGCATGTCAGAAGGCTTCCATGCAAAAATGTCCTGGTTCTCACGGATGAACTCGATGAGCGCGTTTTCCTATTTCGGCTCCAGATTTGTGCTGATGCTGAACTGCTTGGATGAATCGCCAGGAACAAAGTCAACAAGTGTGGTCTCATCAGCCGGTTTGAAATGTAGGGTTGGGTCGTGCTTAGTGGTGGGCTTCTTCAGAGGCGTCATGTCTGCCAGATCAACATTTTCTTTATAAAACTTTAACTCCTCTGTAGCACAAACTGACTCAGCATAGGCCGCATCACCTTCCTCGCAATCCAAAGCGATTTTACGACTTCTGTGAACCGTAATGGTCCATTTATGACCCGGCATCTTGAGCTGTAAGTAAATATAACAAGGCCTTGCCATGAACTTTGCATAAGCCGGTCGCCCAAACAGTGCGTGCTACGGGCTCTGGATCCTCGCCACCTCAAAGGTTAATGTCTCAGACCGGGAATCGTGTTCATCACCAAACACAACTTCCAAAGCGATCTTGCCAACCGGATATGCCGATTTACCTGGTACCACACCATGGAAAACAGTGTTGGACGGTTTAAGACTCTTGTCTGTCAACCCCATGCGACGAAAGGTTTCATAATATAGAATGTTTATACTGCTCCCTCCATCCATGAGTACCTTGGTGGACTTATAACCTCCCACCTGAGGTGCCACCACCAACGCCAGGTGACCCGGATTGTCAACCCAGGGCGGATGATCCTCTCTGCTCCATACAAGAGGTTGCTCAGACCACCACGGGTAACGTGGCACCGCCGTTTCAACAGCATTAACAGCCCTCTTGTGAAGCTTCTGATCGCGCTTGCACAAACTAGTGGTAAATACGTGATACTGCCCACCATTGAACTGCTTTGGGTGACTCTGATAACCCGACTGCTGCTGATTTCCTTGATTACTCTGCTGGTTATTACCACTTTGATTGTTCTGGTTGCCTTGGTTATTCTGAAATCTGGAGTTTGAACCGCCGCCGCCATGAAAGCCTGGACCTGAACCGCCCGATGGACCCTGATCATACCGGAAAAGATCAGAGTTTTTGAACTCCTTCATAATGTTACAATCTTTCCAGAGATGTGTCGCAGGCACCTCCTTGGTCCCATGTTTTGGACAGGGTTGATTCAACAAACGTTCCAGATTCATTGTGCTGCCACGCTGAGGCGGTTTACCCTTACGATGCTGCACATTAGCATTAGCTACAAAATCTAAATGTTCTTTACGCTTACCATTATTCCCATGACCTCCTTGGTTGTGCTGCTGTCCCTTTGCACCACCGTTCTTCTTTCCCTTCTCCGGTTTCTCCTCATCAGAATTGGGATCCTTGGTATTATCAGAATCGGCATACTTGACCAAAGCGGCCATGAGGGTACCTATGTCGTTGCAGTGACACTTGAGACGTCCCAACTTCATCTTCAGTGACTTAAACCGGCAATTACGCTCCAAGGTGATGATCGCCGAACCAGCATTAATATGGTCCGATGAGTGCAAGACTTCTGAAACCCGGTGCACCCAATGAGTTGTTGATTCGTTCTCACCTTGTACACAGGCATTAAGATCCACTATAGACATAGGCTGTTTACACGTGTCCTTGAAATTGGCTATAAACCGGGCCTTCAACTGGTCCCATGACTCGATGGAGTTAGGTGGTAAGTTCTTTAACCAAGTCCGGGATGTCCCCTCCAGCATCATCATGAAGTATTTTGCACACGCTGCTTCATCAACATCCAGCATTTCCATTGCCATCTCATAGCTTTCCACCCACGCCTCGGGTGGCTGATCAGCGGTGTAATTCGGCACCTTACGCGGACCCTTGAAGTCCTTAGGCAGTCACACTGACGCTGCTGGCTGAATCTGGACGGGTTGATATCGACCCGTATGTTGTGCTGCTAAAGCGGCCTCCCTTCATGCCCTGCCATTATCCACCACGTACTGAGCGTTCAAATCACCACGCGCCGGATTAGGTCCTTGAGGGACAATGCGACGACGCACACTGCTAGACACCTCTGGTTCATCCATATGCCTGCTATAGCTTTTGCTCGGCCGTGGAGTTGAGTGAACCCTATCTCGACTGTATGAATAAGCTTGTTGTTGTGTCAAAGCTGTCTGAAGAAGATCCCTGGCCCGCCGCGTCTAAACCGCTGCCGGTGATTCACCTTCAATTGGAATAGCAGCCAGCCGGGATGCCGCTGCTATCACATTATCCAATGGGGTAGAAAAGTGACCCAGCGGCGGTGTGGTGTACCGTGGCGGGTTGTCCGTACGCTAAGGCGGCCCCATCATCTGAGGTTGATCCAGAGCTCCGGTCCTTGGATCGGTATTCCGGTTTACTGCTGGTGGGTTACTAGTTCCTGCCCCCGGCATTCCAAAGAGATTCATTGCATTGTAATCCGCTAGCAAGCGAGATTGATGTTTCCTCCTAGACACTTGATTTAAAGCGTTCTGATCCATCAAAAGCTGATAATTCTCAGCTTCAATTCTTTGCGCCTGGGCGTCTAAAGCGGCCCGCTCCTCAGCCATCCTAGTTTCCTCAGCTGCTAAGTCCGCTTTGGCTTGTGTTATCTGATCCTTCAGGCTAGCAATGTCCGCATTGTGCTGATCCTGCGTTGCTGGTGTAACTGTAGTGGTTAGCAAAACCGCCCAGGCATCCATCAAACCGGAGAGAACTTGAGCCGGCCGGCACACGGAGCCTCCTGCCCCTGCTACTGGTCCAGACGCCGCTGCAGTAGAGTTTTGCAAAGTTGGCTGTGTTCCAGCCATGAAGATTCCAACGTGGTTCGGCATTTCAAGGAACTCCGGAATACTAGTGCCATCGGAATACCCTTCAAACACGCCATCCTGAACTTGGTATAAGGATTCGGTTTCACCAGATCATTTGCCGTCGAAATAAGAGATCGTGTCACCCTCAGACACTGGTTCAGATCCGATCCCATGGACACATCCTACGAACGCACGCTTCACAGGAGTCTGAACCCGGGCGGGATTTGCACGTTGATCCGTCTCGATGAGGTCGGTGCAGATGTCCGGCTCAGGGCCTGGTTCGCAGATGTTGCTGATGAAGACGTGAATTCCGCCGAAGGGGACCCGGTACCTGTACTCGATTGAGCCAGCCTCGGGGCCCCAGCCTGCATCGTCGATGTAGAGCTTGCCGCGACGACTTTTGGTCATCCGGCCCGTCACGTATCCCTTGAGTCCTTCAAAGCTGCCCTTCAAGAATTCGAAACCATTGTGTGATAGCCCCACGGTGGGCACCAACTGTCGTGGAAATATCACGTCAGATGTCCTCATGTAAGGACTTAGTTGTGGAGCCATCGCGACGGGTTAGCTTAAAGGGGTTAAACCGGACTAAGGACACGAGGGATTTTATACTAGTTCGGCCCCTTCAATGAAGGTGAAAGCCTACGTCTAGTTGTGATGGGATTATTGGGGTCCCGCTAACCAGGGAGCTAAACAAGCTATGCATGGCTATTGAGTTGTGTTTCTTATCCCTGAACCGCCGTCGGGTCGTCCCCTTATATACACGGGTTGACGCCCGGCCGGTCTACAGAGTCCCGAGGCCGACTCATACAAGTGTTCGGCTCGGTCTCTCCCTTCCTTATCTTATAACATAAGTTTACATGACTATGGCGGTTTACCACTATGGGTCCTAATCCGCCTTTGGGCTCCGGGCCTCTAAGCTTCATAGTAAAACGCCATCTTCTGAGTCTTCGTGGGCTTCAATACGGTTGAGTGTAAACCGGCCCCTCCTGGGCGGTTTATACTCAATAGTTATATCCCCAACAGTACCCATGGATATACCCAAACCCGACCCGATAGTATGACTTAATGGGGAAAAATGTGCTATCCCTACCCCACGGTCACATGTCCCACGATAATTTTACACTTTTTTTAATCTAAAACATGCATAAGAAGTTACACAATCCCCATTGTAACTTTTATGAGTTGACATTCAATCCCCTCTGTAACATACTCCAATGCCCCTTCCCTTATTTTTATCTCCTTAAATGACTCGTCATTCTCAACTGTTAGAAAAATACTAAATGATTTTAGGTTGTTAGTGGATGTTGATTTACCATAAGTGAAGCCTAGCCTGCCACGAGGTGAAGAATGGAAGAGTTTATGTTTATATTGTGTTATGTCTTATTTATATGTCTCAAGAGGACCCAATGGATATCCAGTGGGTATGGATATCCATCGGATTTGGACATGGACACAATTTTTCACCCATGGATTTTTTCATGGGTGGGCAAAGACTGTCTTTATGGATATGGATATGGATTTCATATTGTTCAACCCAATCCAAACCCGACCCATTGCCATCCTTATGCATAACTGTTGACAGTTACAGCAACTCGGTGTGACCAAAATGTTCAAATTGGTTGCACCAAGATTAAAAACCTAGATCGACTTAGTGATCTCGGTATGACCGAAATGGAAGAATCGGTCAGACCAAAACGCACGAAGAAGTTTTGGAAGTTTAAGTCTATGACAAATCGGGGACTCCGAGTGCTCCTCACACAGAGTGGTTCGAATCTAACTTGATCAAATTTTGTGATGTAGCATGAATAGAGTTTGAGACAAGAAAAGCGTAGATAGCTAGAGAGGGTTCTTAGGCATTCTTGTTCATCCACTTGGCAAAATAAAAAGGAAGCCAATCAATCAAAGCAACAAGTGGATGTCCTCGAATGAGTTAAATATGCAACCAACATGCTCGCACAATAAAATGGCAAATGGAATATGTGGCAAAGCATGCACAACCAATTCTAGCATCTATCAAACAATTGGCGATTACTAGGTCATCTATATATGAGTATATTGACTTAGGAGTCAAATGAGAACATTTGATCATAGGTCATACTCATCGTTTAAGCTCAAGTGGGGTTACCACTTTTACATAATGCATTGATGTGTTCACACCATTAGAGTTGCTTTGACTCAATTCTTAGAGTTAAGCTCCCCCTAGATGTGAGATCCCCCCTTAGAGGGATGAACTAACCTTGGGTTTTGTCAATGATGACTTCATGTAGGTGTTGAAGATGTGGATGCTCAATGTTGATGAAGATCATTTGGAGCAATCCTTTGGAGCGAGTTGCACTTTCAATACCTACACGGGTTAGTCCCACAAGGAACAAACAAGTATATCCATAGACATAGAGTGATGCACACACAAGATGATGTCCATGAAAGCATTAGGTTACCTTGTCCCTTGTCTTACCAACAAGAGGGTTTGTGACTCCTTGAACTACTGCAAGATGTGGAAGTTGATTGCACTTGTTGTTGCCAAAAAGATATGAGTGAAGTATGTTGGTGGAGTCACCCTAGAGAACTCTCTAGTTCTTCTTCTTCGGGGTCCACATCATCTTGATGGGTATCCTTGGAGTTGTAGTCGTACTTGATGAAGTAGAACTTGACGTAGTCTTGGGAACCCACTTGACCAAGGCCTTAGGAGCTTCTTCAAATGCATCAATCTCCTCTTGAAGCTTGTCCTTGCCTTTTTGCTTGTGGTCTTGTGGTGGAAGATCATATTGAGCTTGTGTCCCCTTGAAGGAAGTAGGATCATACTTCTCTTGTTGAGGAACAAACTTCGTCTTGGGATATTGATCTTCTTCCCACTCAACTCCATTGGCATTGAACTTTCATTCAAAACCAACACCTTGGTTCTTCCGGTGCCTTCCTTGCTTGCGTAAAATTTCCTCAAATTGCTTACTCCCGGCAAGGCTCTTGTAAACACCTTTCTCTATAATTCCCTTCAATAAGCTATTTTCTTGCTCAAGAGTAACTTGGCTAAGAGAATCATTAGTGGAATCAAGAGAACTACTAGAAGCAACAATATTGGATTTAGCATGATTATTGTTACTACTAGAGGAAGAATCCTTCTTGTTTTTGTTAATGGACTTAACTTGAGGCATGTAAGTAGATAAGAGTAAACGCTTGGCAATGTAAGAAGAACTTTTCTTCCGGAGATCATGATTGATTGCCTTTAAGAACTCATGCTCTTGCTCAAGGTTGAGCTTTTCAAAGCGTAATTTCTCATGAGTCCTTAAAAGTTCTTGATGATCTTCTAAGATAGTTTCATGAGCTAACTTAAGAGTGTTTAATTCTTTAGTAAGAAGCTCAATCTTCTCCTTATCATTGTCATTCGTTTTACCTTGATTAGCATGATTAATTGACGTTTCATCATAGTATTCATCACTAGAGTTGTCAACAAGTAAATCATCATCACCTAACAAGTCATCTTCATCACTATTAAAATCAACATACTCGGGGTGTGTTACCTTAGGGCCTTTAGCCATGAAGCATCTTCCAGGTCCTTCATTTGGTGAATCAAATATGTCGTAGGAGTTGGTTGACACAAGTGCTAGACCAGCAACACCTTCATCTTGAGTATGTTCGGAGTCGGAGTGATAGCTTCTCTCGGAGTGATTGTCGGAGTCGGAGCCGGATACCCATTCACCAACATGAGCTTGATGTCTTCGTTTTGTGTAGCTCCTTGATGACTTGTCCTTCCTTTCCGAATCCTTTCTTCTCCGGGATGTTCTTCGTTCATAACGATCATCTCTACTCCTCCTCTCTCTTGGTGGTGATTCTTCTCTTCTACTTCTCCTCTTGGGTGATTCTTCTCTTCTTTTGTGGGGTGCCGTACACTCATTGGAATAATGTCCGGGTCTCCCACAATTGTAGCAATTATGCTCTCGACTAGAAGATCTTTTGTCATTGTAGGACCTTGACTTGGAGCTTCTCTCTTTGCTTCTACTCTTGTAGAATTTGTTGAAGCTCTTCACCATTAAGCTCAATTCTTCATTGAAGGTTTGTTTCTCACTTGATGATGTAGGGGCTTCACATGAAGCTTTGTAAGCACCACTTGACTTGTTGTGAAGTTCCTCCTTATCCTTGAGTGACATCTCATGAGCAACAATTCTTCCAATGACCTCCGCTGGCTTGAGATCTTTGTAATTGGGCATCATTTGGATTAATGTGCACACGGTATCATATTTTCCATCAAATGCTCTTAGGATCTTCTTGATGATGAATTTGTCGGTCATCTCTTTAGTTCCTAAGCCCGCAATCTCATTTGTGATAAGAGCAAGCCTAGAGTACATTTCGACGACACCTTCACCATCCTTCATTTTGAACTTGTCAAGTTGACTTTGGAGCACATCCAACTTGGATTCCTTGACGGAGTCGGTACCTTCGTGCATATCAATCAAAGTATACCAAATTTCCTTTGCATTCTCAAGACGGCTAATTTTGTTGAATTCTTCGGGGCACAATCCATTGAAGAGGATATCACAAGCTTGAGCATTGTATTGCAGCATCTTCAACTCATTAGCGCTAGCTTCACGATTTGGTTCGCTCCCATCAAAGAATTCACCTTGCAAGCCAATACACACAATAGCCCAAACGGCGGGGTTATGTCCGAGAATAAGCATTTTCATCTTATGCTTCCAACTAGCAAAATTCGTACCATCAAAGTAAGGACCTCTACGGTGATAATTTCCCTCGCTAGACGCCATACTCTCCTAGGTTGTCAAACCAAGGCTATGACCACCAAAAGCTATGGAAATCAAAGCAAATGGAGTCCAAAGCTCTGATACCACTTGTAGGATCGGAAGTATGTCTAGAGGGGGGTGATTAGACTACTTGACAAATTAGAAACTTATCATTTTCCCAATTTTAGTCTTTGGCAGATTTTAGCTATCTTAGCACAAGTCAACCAATCTTCACACAATTCAAGCAAGCATGCAAAGAGTATATGAGCAGCGGAAAGTAAAGCATGCAACTTGCAAGAATGTAAAGGGGAAGGGTTTGGAGAATTCAAACGCAATTGGAGACACAAATGTTTTTGTCGTGGTTCCGATAGGTGGTGCTATCGTACATCCACATTGATGGAGACTTCAACCCACAAAGGGTAACGGTTGCGTGAGTCCACGGAGGGCTCCACCCACGAAGGGTCCACGAAGAAGCAACCTTGTCTATCCCACCATGGCCGTCGCCCATGAAGGACTTGCCTCACTAGAGGTAGATCTTCACGAAGTAGGCGATCTCCTTGCCCTTACAAACTCCTTGGTTCAACTCCACAATCTTGTCGGAGGCTCCCAAGTGACACCTAGCCAATCTAGGAGACGCCACTCTCCAAGAAGTAACAAATGGTGTGTTGATGATGAACTCCTTGCTCTTGTGCTTCAAATGATAGTCTCCCCAACACTCAACTCTCTCTCTCTCACAGGATTTGGATTTGGTGGAAAGAAGATTTGAGTTGAAAGCAACTTGGGGAAGGCTAGAGATCAAGATTCATATGGTAGGAATGGAATATCTTGGCCTCAACACATGAGTAGGTGGTTCTCTCTCAGAAATGGTAAGTTGGAAGTGTAGGTTTGTTCTGATGGCTCTCTCCACGAATGAAGAGGAGGTGGAGGGGTATATATAGCCTCCACACAAAATCTAACCATTACACACAATTTACCAATCTCGGTGGGACCGAATCAACAAACTCGGTCAAACCGATTTAGTAAACCTAGTGACCGTTAGGATTTTCGGTGGGACCGACATGCAACTCGGTAGGACCGATATGGTTAGGGTTAGGGCATAACGTAATCTCGGTGAGACCGATTACACAAACTCGGTGAGACCAATTTTGGTAATAAGCTAACCAGAGAGTTGGTCAGGTAAACTCGGTGGGACCGAAATGTTACGAAAAGGAAACAGAGAGTTTACATTGCAATCTCGCTGGGACCGATCGCTCATCTCGGTGGTACCGAAACGTTACGAAGGGAAATAGAGAGATTACAATCCCATCTCGGTGAGACCGAGATCCCTATCGGTGAGACCGATTTGCCTAGGGTTTGTGGCAGTGGCTATGACATCTGAACTCGGTGGCGCCGGATAGAAAGAATCGATGGGGCCGAGTTTGACTTTTGGTTTGTGAGGGAGTCCTGGATTAGGGGGTGTCCGGATGGCCGGACTATGACCTTTGGCTGGACTCCCGGACTATGAAGATACAAGATTGAAGACTTCGTCCCGTGTCCGGATGGGACTTTCCTTGGTGTGGAAGGCAAGCTTGGCGATACGATATGAAGATCTCCTCCCATTGTAACCGACTCTGTGTAACCCTAGCCCTCTCCGGTGTCTATATAAACCGGAGAGTTTTAGTCCGTAGGACGAACAACAATCATACCATAGGCTAGCTTCTAGGGTTTAGCCTCTCTGATCTCGTGGTAGATCAACTCTTATACTACCCATATCATCAATATTTATCAAGCAGGAGTAGGGTTTTACCTCCACCAAGAGGGCCCGAACCTGGGTAAAAACATTGTGTCCCTTGTCTCATGTTACCATCCGCCTAGACGCACAGTTTGGGACCCCCTACCCGAGATCCGCCGGTTTTGACACCGACATTGGTGCTTTCATTGAGAGTTCCTCGGTGTCGTCACCGTCAGGAAGGATGCCGCACCCCATCTTTAAAGACAGCGCTGTTGCTAAAAGAGTTTTGGCTGTCGGCCGAACTCTCCGGCTAGGCAGTTTTTTTATGACCGCCTGTTCGGCCGCCGCGCCGACGATGACCTCTCGGGCCATCGAAAGCAATCTCCACATCAGCTCGGAACTTGCCAAGCAGCTAGAGCCGATGGAGCTCTCTTCCTTAAACGAGCTCTTGGATCGCATCGCCGCCCTGGGAGTCGCTACAGATTACGGCCAGATTGGGCTTAAACCAGATCAGAGAGAGGTCGACTCTCCCCAGGTCACCCACCACGTTGAAGTGGTGGAAGAACAATGCAGCGAATCTTCGCCCATCCTAAGGACCAGATGTGTCCGGATTCCTGACCTCTCCAAGCCGGACATCCGCGGAGGGGAGGATGTTGCCCAAGCCCTGAACCTAAAGTCAGGCAGCAGGCCCGATTCATTGTATAACGTCCAAGAAAACAAGCTTCCGAATCTGGAAATTTCTTGGCCCCTGAGTCTTAAATCGGGCAAGGTTCCGCATTTAAATCCACCCGCCCACCCAAATATAAGGGATCTATCCCAAATACCGCAAGAGCCTGGGGAAACAGTACACCACTACTGGGCCAGATTCCTCCTGGTTATGAACAGGATAAAGGACTGCCGTGAGAAAGATGCAATTTCATCCTTCTGTAACAACTGCACGGACATCAGAATCCTCGACGCCATAAGTCGCCACGAAATTACACGCTTCGCCGACTTGACATCCATAGTACGAAAGTACTGTGCGACAAAAAGCGTTCGGAAAACCGAAACTAAATTCTGGGATAATCCGGCCCTGGATACAATCCCAGTCCGAAACAAAAGGACGCATTATCGCCAGGCGCCTGCGCCAAACAGCAAAAAACAAAAACCCTCTACAGGGTATGGGACCGTACTGGAGGGATGGCTCAATGGACCATGTAAAAATTCATAGTTCAGGGGAAGTCACACCAACTCACAGCCTTAGAGCATGTTGGATACTCCGGCAGGTGGCCAGAAGTGGCGAGCACCACCCCAGAAACGCCAGTACGGTGTCAACAGTCTTCGAGACTTTCGCATCAAACAATGCGAGGAAATGAACGCTCCGCAGCCTTACCGAAGTCTACCAAGTAGCAACAATAAACCCATGGAGTGACACGGCTATTACCTTTAATGCCAGTGACGAACCTAAATTCCGTACAGCCCGAGCGCCAGCCGCATTGGTGCTCAGTCCGATAGTGGACGGCTTCCGGCTTACAAAGGTACTCATGGACGGCAGCAGCGGACTGAACCTCATCTACGAGGAAACCCTGCGAAAAATGGAAATAGACTGAAGCCGCATTGAGTGAAGCAACACAACCTTTAGAGGAATAATACCAAGCCGGGAAGCATGCTGTTCAGGTAAAATCACACTGGATGTGGTGTTCGGCACGCCGGATAATTACAGATCCGAGGAGGTCATTTCAAGTGGCCCCGTTTAGCAGCGGATATCACGCTCTGTTAGGACAAGAAGCATTCACAATTTTTCAAGCCATACCCCATTACGGGTACATGAAGCTCAAAATGCCCGGACCCAACGGAATCATCACTCTTGCTAGTGATCCGGACACAGCGCTCCGCGCCGAAAACACGACAGTCGCACTGGCCCTCGAGGCATTATCCGAAGCCCTAGCGGCCGAGGAACTAACTGTGTTGCGCTCAATGGTGGACAGGGACGATGTGATACTCGATAAGAGATCCAAGTCCACCTCTTTTAAACCAGCGGAAAAAATAGTCAAATTCCAAGTCCATCCAACGGACCCTACAAAAACGGCCTCCATCGGGGCACAATTAAACACTGATGTAGACGCCGCACTACGAGAATTCCTACGGGAGAATTGGGACATCTTTGCCTGGCACCCTTCAGACATGCCAGTAATCCCACGCAGGCTAGCCGAGCACAGCCTGAATATCCTAAAAGGATTCAAGCCCGTTAAGCAGACTCTTCGGCGTTTCTCCGAACCCAAGAGACAAGCTATGGGAGAGGAGCTAGCAAAACTACTGTAAGCCGGATTCATCAGAGATATAAAGCATCCGGACTGGCTAGCAAACCTGGTGATGGTACCAAAGAAGGACAAATCCTGGCGCCTATGCGTCGATTTCAAAGACCTAAATAAGGCCTGCTGTCGGTGTCAAAACCGGCGGATCTCGAGTAGGGGGTCCCGAACTGTGCGTCTAGGCGGATGGTAACAGGAGACGAGGGACACGATGTTTTTACCCAGGTTCGGGCCCTCTTGATGGAGGTAAAACCCTACGTCCTGCTTGATTAATATTGATGATGTGGGTTACAAGAGTAGATCTACCACGAGATCAAGGAGGCTAAACCCTAGAAGCTAGCCCATGGTATGATTGTTGTTCATCCTATGGACTAAGGCCATCCGGTTTATATAGACACCGGAGAGGGCTAGGGTTACACAGAGTCGGTTACAAAGGTAGGAGATCTACATATCTGTGTCGCCAAGCTTGCCTTCCACGCCAAGGAAAGTCCCATCCGGACACGGGACGAAGTCTTCAATCTTGTATCTTCATAGTCTTGGAGTCCGGCCGATGATGATAGTTCGGCTATCCGGACACCCCCTAGTCCGGGACTCCCTCAGTAGCCCCCGAACCAGGCTTCAATAACGACGAAACCGGTGCGTATGTTGTCTTTGGCGTTTGCAAGGCGGGTTCTTCTTCATGCTCCATGTGTTTGCCGGATAGTGTCCGGTTGCTTCATAAATGCTGCGCTCCTTGGCTTCCGCGTCCAATAATGGTCTTCTTCCACGCGTCATACGAATGCGAAAAGCCAGGGTATTTTTATGTTTCACCCCTAGCTGCGCAAATAAGCTGCCTATAAGAGAGGCGAGGATCTAGATCCAAATCACATCATCCTCCTTCCGCAAGTACTCATCGAGGTGCATCTAACACCAAACCCATTCCAACATGGACAGTCGACGCGGCTCCTCTTCTCGCGCTCCCAGCCCTAAGCCAGGAGATTGGAGGAGATGCTCAGTCCCGCACAGCGAGTTAGTGACGCTCCAAGCGGAGGGATACCTTCCCCCGGCCTTCATGGTTCCAATTCGAGCCGGACTGGCCACCTACAAGCGTGGGAAGCAGGCGGAGAGCGCCCCCAATCCCTCCAAAGGAGAGCGAGTGTGCTTCGTCCCCAACTTAATAAGGGGACTCGGATTTCCTATACATCCGTTTCCCCGGGGGCTCCTGGAGTTCTACGGACTCCAGCTTCATCATCTTACACCTGCCTCCATTTTGCACATCGCGGGTTTCGTAGCTTTGTGTGAGCTGTTCTAGGGCATTGAGCCCCATTTTGCGCTGTGGAAGAGGCTGTTTTGCCTCGTACCCCGCTCTCGCGAGGGGTCGATATATCAAGTGGGCGGAGCCAAAATATGGCGCATCGCCGGGACCGGATACCTGTCCGGGACCCCAAAGAATACGTTCGAAGATTGGCCTTCGGAGTGGTTTTATATGGAGGATGCTCCGCTGCCGGATCCAGTCCGAATCGGCCTTCCGGAGTTCAGCAACGCTCCATTGAAGAAACGCCTGAGTTGGCGCCCACGGAGCCCTCAACGAAAAGATGATAGGAGCGCCATTACTTGATGGGCTGGATACGGCTGCTAGCCCATTCCGGATTAACCATGATCGGAGTCATGGCCACATGGATTATGCGCGGGGTGCAGCCGCTCCAATATAGGGGCTACCCCATGTGGGACTTCAATGGAGACGATGACGCCACCCGTCACGGCCGCAAGGGACCTGGCTCGGCCGACGACCTGGTGAAGATCCTGTCCAGCTTATACAAGGGGGAGAAGGAGGACTTCCTCCGCACGAATCTTCTGAACGGATTTTCCATGAACAACCCTCGGAGCTGGGTAAGCGGTCGCATGCATATCTGATCTATGCCTTTAAAGGCAATTGTCTTATAGTATGATTTTGACACAGGAACTGCGTCGGGATGTGGAGGGCATAAAAAGCCCAGCTCCACAACCCGAGGATCCAGAAAGGTCCCTTGATCCGGCCTCCGAAGAGGATCCGAACTTAGCGGTGGAACTGATCGACGGGGTGTTCCACCAGCTCAGCATAGACAATGCTTTAGTCGCCATTATGGTTGACTACCCTGGTTTGTTTCTGGCCTCCCAGGTGACTATGACCTAGGTCTTGACACCACCATTTAATCCGTGCTCAATTCTGACCATCCCATACTGATGGTGCATCGCAGGAGGTGCCTTTAAGGCGGGAAGCCGAACCCGCGGCCGCCGACCAACAAGGGTCAGTCCGGCCCAGCAGGCGGAAGAGGAGTGCGACGCGAACTGAAACGTCACCACAAAGGTACAGAGCACCGCTATTTTTAAGGGAAGGATTCCCAGGAGGTATATTAATGCTCATAACTTTTTCAGAAAGAGCGCTCGCCGGACAGTGTCCGGAGAGGTTGCCAATCAAGCCTCCGCCAGCCATGCTCCAATGCATGGCCCGGGAGGGGAGGCGAATACAAGGCATGAGCCGGACGCTCCTCCGATGGAGGATGCCGACAGGCTGTCCGCCACCCGGTCTGAGGTGGAGAGCGCCATGAATCACAGGCGTCGCCGGACAGTTCTTCGTGACGCGTGTTTCTCCCCGGAGGCGTTAAATGCCTTTGATGCGGGAAACGCGCACCTCCGTGCCGCTCAAGATGGGTTAACCAGAGCCACGGAGCAGTATGTGAAAGACATACGTGTAAGTAATTTTAATAGTTATATATGCCAGTAGCCCCCGAGACTTAAAATAGTTAAAATAACTGATTTAAGGATCAATTTCTATGCAGGATCTTACGGAGAAGAATACCCATCTATCCCAGGAGCTCCAAGAGTGCAAGGCCCAACTTGAGGCCATACGGGGAGCCTCAGAGACCCCCGCTGGTAAGACATACTTTGAAAAGATAATTAATTATCAAAGTGCAGCGTGAATCTGACAATAATATTGCAGAGGGCGCCGGACTAGATCCGGACAAGCAACAGCTACTGCGTCAGCTAAAGGCCGGCGAGAGGGTGCTTATGAAGGTGCAGCAGGAGAGAAACAAGCTCCAAGATGCCCACACCCAGCTAGGAGAAGAGCTGAAAGGTGTTCGGGCCCAGCTGTCTGGCTCCTTGAAGGAGAATCAGCGGCTTCGTCGTGGCATTTATAGTAAGTGCTTGAGCAAATTCCTTTGAAAAGAAGAATTCGGCGAGGAAGTCGATTGACAGAAATATGTCTTTAGGTGTGCTCACAGGTCGCCCTGCGGAGGAAATGCCTGGGTCAACAGGTGACCACCTTCCCGAGCTGGTGCAATTGTTCGAACGTGTTCGGCAGGCGATGAGTGGCGTCGTTCAGGCTTTATGGCCATCCGTCTCCCTACCCGAGGGCCTTGGTGAGCTTGCTGAGAAGCTTCAGGGAGCACGGCGATGCCTCCGTTTATGGAAGATATCGTCCTGCCGTCAGGGCGCCAGGGAGGCCTGGGCCATGGTGAAGACGCACTACCCGAAGGCTGACCCAAACCACATGGCCGAGGTCGGACCTGCGGGGCCTGATGGGAAGGAGATCCCTGTGAGCTTGATGTACGGCCAAGTAGAACTGGCCGCGAAATATTCCCAACAGGACTGTAAATTAGACAGCCTGTTAGATGGGATTGAGGAGGAGTACAATCAGTCGGTTTGACGATGTAATTTGAAATGACATGTAAGATGCCTTCTAGCCGGATTGTAGATCGTTTGTCTTTGCGGACCGTTTCGCTTCAACCTCGGGACCCAACAGTCTGGAGTGTGTCCGAATACCCTTACGGTTATAAAAGAACCGGGGCATGCATGGAGACAAGGCGTCAGGGTCATAATTGCTTTATCAGACAAGTGCCCAACTAGTTATGTTATATTACATGGTTAGTAAGAAACATCTTCCAGGGAGAATAGTTCCGTTAAGGGTTCCTTTCCCTGGGAGGCATGCCCTAAGGTGCAATGCCGGACTGCGAAAATAGCAGAAAAAGCATCTGGGGCAGATAAATAAGTAAGTAATAAATCATCTTTCAAGTCACCGACCGAATATTCTCTTAAGAACGCTAGCTTTTGGCTTCACCCAGTCTGAGGTACACATCCGGCTGAACTGGAGGTAACAATCGCAGAGGTGCTCCCTTTACCTCCTAGCCGAACAATCGGGAACGTAGGGGTAAGCACATGAGCCAGGCAACCCAGCTTGGCCAAAACTTAAGTCATATCGATGCATATAATGGTGAATAAAAGGTACATGCGGAAGGATGACACATGTATTGGGCGTGAAGCCCATATGAATAAGCTTCTAGTAAAGAAGCCCCCAGGTATAATGAGTGCTAGGAGCACATCAAGTGTGTGCGAACAAAGCGCAAATCAGCCTATAAAAGGTATTGAAAAAAAGTGGGAAGAAGGAGGGGGACAAGAGACAGTAAAAAATATAAAAAGGTGGACGGGGGAGTGATACGAACTCTGAGTCCGGTGTTTAGGCGTAGAATCTTCGGAGACGGGTTGTGTTCCATGGGTTCGGCTCCAGTCGGTTGTCAGATGCTTTACGTAGACGGTATGCTCCACCGGTCAGGACTTGGTCGATGATGAAGGGACCTTCCCACTTGGGCTTAAGTTTGTCCTTTTTCTTGTCCGGCAGGCGTAGAACGAGTTCGCTGACATTGTATGTTTTGGCCCGTACTTCTCTGCTTTGATATCTTCGAGCCTGCTGCTGATAAAATTCGGAACGAGCCTTTGCCATGTCCCGCTCCTCCTCTAAGGCGTCCAAACTGTCATGCCGATCCAACTCGGCTTCTCTTTCTTCGTACATGCGCACACGAGGTTAGTCATGAATTATATCGCAGGGCAGAACTGCCTCTGCGTCGTATACCATGACAAATGGTGTGAATCCAGTAGTCCGGTTTGGCGTGGTCCGCAGTCCACAGAGTACGGAGTCGAGCTCCTCTACCCAGTGTGTGTTAGATTCCTTGAGGGACCGCACTAGTCTGGGTTTGATGCCGCTCATGATTAGACCATTTGCTCACTCGACTCGACCGTTAGTTTGGGGGTGATATACTGAAGCGTAATAGAGCTTGATGCCCATGTTTTTGCACCAGAGTTTAACCTCGTCGGCCGTGAAGTTCGTGCCGTTATCAGTGATGATGCTGTGGGGGACGCCAAAACGGTGTACTACCCCGGATACGAAGTCTATCACCGGTCCGGATTCTGCCGTTTTAACCGGCTTGGCCTCAATCCATTTGGTGAATTTGTCCACCATGACCAATAAGTATTTGTGCTTGTGGGTTCCCCCTTTAAGGGGTCCAACCATGTCAAGCCCCCAGACCGCGAACGGCCAGGTAATGGGTATAATTTTGAGGGCGGTGGGTGGCATGTGGCTCTGATTAGCAAAGAGCTGGCAACCGACGCATCGTTGGACTAAGTCCTGAGCATCTGCCTGGGCTGTCGGCCAATAAAATCATGTACGGAAGGCCTTGCCTACAAGGGCCCGGGCAGCAGCGTGGTGCCCGCCAAGTCCGGCGTGAATTTCAGCCAGGAGATTCCGCCCCTCCTCTTCGGAGATACACCTTTGAAGGACTCCGGTTGTGCTTTTCTTATAAAGTTCTCCCTCATGGACCTTGTAGGCTTTAGATCGCCTATGCAGCGGGCCTCATTTTGGTCTTCGGGAAGTTCCTGCCGAATTAAGTAGGCTAGGAATGGTTCTATCCACGGGGCAATTACTGCCATTATTTCGTGAGCTGAAGGTGTTATTTCAATGGCTGAGCCGCCGATTGTGTCAGAATGGTCTGAGTTAGGTGATGCAGCTGGCTCCGGATTGTTATTTCCGGACTCCTCTTCCCATAACACGGATGGCTTAAAGAGCCGTTCCAGGAAGATGTTTGGAGGGACGGCGTCTCGTTTCGCGCCGATGCGCGCTAACACGTCTGCTGCCTGGTTATTATCCCGGGCTACATGGTGGAATTCGAGTCCTTCGAACCGAGCTGACATTTTTAGGACGGCGTTGCGGTAAGTGGCCATTTTTGGATCTTTGGCGTCAAAGTCTCCATTTACTTGGGATATTGTGAGGTTTGAATCCCCGCGCACCTCTAGGCGTTGAATGCCCATGGAGATTGCCATCCGGAGGCCATGCAGAAGGGCCTCGTATTCGGCTGCGTTGTTGGAGTCCATGTACATTATTTGAAGTACATATTGGATTGTGTCTCCAGTTGGGGACGGCAGGACGACGCCAGCCCCCAAACCAGCCAACATTTTGGATCCATCGAAATGCATGATCCAATTGGAGTATGCACCGTACTCTTTAGGGAGTTCGGCTTCGGTCCATTCGGCGACGAAGTCAGCCAGAACCTGCAACTTTATAGCTCGCCGTGGTTTATAGGTTATGTCAAATGGTAAGAGCTCAATAGCCCATTTTGCAATCCTGCCCGTTGCGTCGCGATTGTTTATAATATCATTGAGAGGTACTTCGGAGGCCACCGTTATGGAACACTCTTGAAAGTAGTGTCGCAGCTTCCGAGATGCCATGAACACCGCATACGCTATCTTTTGATAATGTGGGTACCGGGACTTGCATGGAGTTAGAACAGTGGATACGTAGTACACTGGTTTTCGAAGAGGGAATCTGTGCCCTTCTGTCTCTCGCTCGACGACGAGTACCACGCTGACAACTTGATGTGTTGCTGCGATATATAATAACATAGGTTTGCCTAGGTTGGGCGCGGCCAGGACCGGATTTGTTGCCAATATGGCCTTTATTTCTTCGAGTCTGGCTGTGGCAGCATCCGTCCATTCGAAATGTTCGGTGCGCCGGAGGAGGCGGTAGAGGGGCAGAGCCTTTTCTCCCAAACGGGAGATGAAGCGACTTAAGGCCGCTACGCATCTGGTTAGTTTTTGTATTTGCTTGAGGTCCTTTGGAATATCCAATTGTGACAGAGCTCGGATTTTGGCCGGGTTTGCTTCAATTCCTCTACCGGATACGATGAAGCCCAAGAGCTTTCCGGCTGGTACGCTGATGACGCATTTTTCCGGATTGAGCTTAATGTCATATGCTCGGAGGTTGTCGAATGTCATCCTCAAGTCTTCTACTAGAGTTTCGACGTGTTTGGTCTTGACGACCACATCGTCTACGTATGCCTCTACTGTTTTTCCTATCTGGGTAGCCAGACATGTTTGAATCATGCGCTGATATGTTGCGCCGGCGTTTTTGAGTCCGAAGGGCATTGTGTTGAAGCAGAATGGCCCATATGGAGTAATGAATGCCGTTGCGGCCTGGTCTTTCTCCGCCATCTTGATTTGATGGTATCCGGAGTATGCGTCGAGGAAGCACAATGAATCGTGCCCTGCGGTAGCATCGATGATTTGGTCGATGCGAGGGAGGGGGAAAGGGTCCTTTGGACAGGCCTTGTTAAGGTCTTTAAAATCGACGCAGAGGCGCCAGGATTTGTCCTTTTTTGGTACCATTACTAGATTGGCTAGCCAGTCCGGATGTTTTATATCTCTGATGAATCCGGCTTCTAAGAGTTTGGCTAGCTCCTCTCCCATTACCTGTCTTTTGGGTTCGGAAAAGCGCCGAAGAGCTTGTTTGACCGGCTTGAATCCTTTTAGGATGTTTAGGCTATGCTCTGCCAGCCTGCGTGGGATTCCTGGCATGTCTGAAGGGTGCCAGGCAAAAATGTCCCAATTTTCCCGAAGGAATTCTCGTAGTGCGGCTTCGACATCAGGACTTAATTGTGCCCGAATGGAGGCCGTCTTTGTGGGGTCCGTTGGCTGGACCTGAAATTTGACTATTTCGTCTGCTGGTTTAAAAGAGGTGGACTTGGACCTCTTATCGAGTATCACATCGTCCCTATCCACCGTGGAGCGCAGCGTAGTTAGTTCCTCTGCCGCTAGGGCTTCGGACAATGCCTCTAGGGCCAGTGCGGCTATCTTATTTTCAGCGCGGAGTGTTGTATCTGGATCACTGGCAAGAGTGATTATCCCATTGGGTCCGGGCATTTTGAGCTTCATGTACTCGTAGTGGGGTATAGCTTGGAAGATTGTGAATGCCTCTCGCCCTAACAAAGCGTGATATCCGCTGCCAAATGGGGCCACTTGGAACGTGACCTCCTCGGACCTGTAATTGTCCGGTGAGCCGAACACTACATCTAGTGTGATTTTTCCTGTGCAGCGTACTTCTCGACTAGGGATTATACCTCTGAAGGTTGTGCTGCTTCGCTCGATGCGGCTCCAGTCAATATCCATTTTTTGAAGGGTTTCCTCGTAGATGAGGTTTAATCCGCTGCCGCCATCCATGAGTACCTTGGTAAGGCGAAAGTCGTCCACTATCAGACTGAGGACCAATGCGGCTGGTGCTCTAGCTGTTCGGAATTTAGGTTCGTCGTTGGCGTTGAAGGTGATAGCCGTGTCACTCCATGGATTTGCTGTTGCTACTTGGTAGACTTCGGCGAGGCCGCGGATTGTTCGTTTTCGCATGTTATTTGATGCGAAAGTCTCGAAGACTGTTAATACCGTACCGGTACTGCTGGGCTGTTTGCCCGGGGCTAAAAAGCCTTCGCCACTTTTGGCCACCTGCCGTAGTATCCAACATGCCCGAAGGCTGTGTGTTGGAGTGGTGCCCTCCGTACTGTGGATTTTGCAGGGTCCGTTGAGCCAGCCCTCCAGTACGGTTCCATGCCCTGTAGGGGTTTTTTGCTTTTTGGTTTTTAACCCAGGTGCTTGAGTATGGCGCACCCTTTTACTTCGGACTAGGGTTGTAGTCAAGGCCGGACTGTCCCAAAACCTAGTTTCGGTGTTCCTGGCACTCTCTACCACACAGTATTTTTGTACGATGGTCGCTAGGTCGACGAAGCGTGTAACTTCGCGATGACTTATGGCGTTCATGATTCCCTTGTCCGTGCAATTGTTGCAGAAAATTGAAATCGCGCTTTCTTCGCAGCAGTCCTTTATCCTGTTCATAACCAGGAGGAATCTGGCCCAGTAATGATGTACTGTTTCATCGGGCTCTTACCGTATTTGAGATAGATCGCTTATGTTTGGGTGGGCGGGTGGAATCAAGTTCGGAACCCCGCCCGATCTGAGGCTCAAAGGCCAAGAAGTTTCCGGATTTGGAAGCTTGACTCGCTGGATGCTTTCCAACGAATCTAGTCCGATGCCTGACTCTAAGTTTAGTATTTGATTAGCATCCGTCCCTCCGCGGGAATCCGGCTTGGAGGGATCGGGAATCCGGACATAGTTGGTTTTCAACATAGAATAAGGGTTGCCGCATTGTTCCTCTACCACGACAACGTGGTGGGTAGCCTGAGGAGAGTTAATCTCTCTCAGATCGGGTTTAAGCCCAATCTGATCGTAGTCTGTAGCGACTCCCAGGGCGGCGATGCGATCCAAGAGATCATTTACAGAGGAGAGCTCAATCAGATCTAACTGCTCGGTGAATTCCGGGCTGACGCGAAGATCGCTTTTGATGACCTGAGAGGTCATCGTCGGAGCAGTGGCCGAACAAGCGGTCATAAGAAAACCACCTAGCCGGACGGTTTGGCCGGCAGCCAAAGCTCTCTTGACAATGGTGCCGTCTTTAAAGACGGGAAAAGCCATCCTTCCTGATCGTGACGGCACAGAGGAACTCTCAATGAAAGCACCAATGTCGGTGTCAAAACCGGCGGATCTCGGGTAGGGGGTCCCGAACTGTGCGTCTAGGCGGATGGTAACAGGAGACGAGGGACACGATGTTTTTACCCAGGTTCGGGCCCTCTTGATGGAGTTAAAACCCTACGTCCTGCTTGATTAATATTGATGATGTGGGTTACAAGAGTAGATCTACCATGAGATCAAGGAGGCTAAACCCTAGAAGCTAGCCTATGGTATGATTGTTGTTCGTCCTATGGACTAAGGCCATCCGATTTATATAGACACCGGAGAGGGCTAGGGTTACACAGAGTCGGTTACAAAGGTAGGAGATCTACATATCCGTATCGCCAAGCTTGCCTTCCATGCCAAGGAAAGTCCCATCCGGACACGGGACGAAGTCTTCAATCTTGTATCTTCATAGTCTTGGAGTCCGCCCGATGATGATAGTTCAGCTATCCGAACACCCCCTAGTCCAGGACTCCCTCACCTGCCCAAAGGATCCCTTCCCCCTCCCCCGTATTGATCAAATCATCGACGCCACTGCAGGACACGATTCATTGTGTTTCCTCGATGCATACTCTGGCTATCACCAAATCAAGATGTCAGAGTCGGATCAATCTGCGACGACATTCATCACCCCATACGGCCCATTCTGCTTCAACACGATGCCCTTCGGGCTCAAAAACGCCGGCGCGACATATTAGCGCATGATTCAGACATGTCTGGCCAACCAGATCGGCAAAACAATTGAAGCATACGTGGATGATGTGGTCATCAAATCCAAACATGTCGAAACTCTAGTAGACGACTTGAGGCTCACATTCGACAATTTCCGAGCATATGACATTAAGATCAACCCGGAAATATGCGTTTTCGGCGTACCAGCCGGGAAGTTCTTGGGCTTCATCGTATCCGGCAGAGGAATTGAAGCAAACCCAGCCAAGATCCGAGCTCTGTCACAATTGGATATCCCAAAAGACCTCAAGCAAATACAAAAATTAACTGGATGCGTGGCGGCTCTAAGTTGCTTTATCTCCCGCTTAGGAGAAAAGGCATTACCCCTTTATCGCCTCCTGCGGTGCACCGAACACTTCGAGTGGACGGATGCCGCCACGACCGGACTCGAAGAAATCAAAGCCATACTAGCAACAAATCCGGTCTTGGCCGCGCCCAACACGGGCGAACCAATGTTATTATACATCGCGGCAACCCATCAAGTTGTAAGCGCGGTGCTCGTCGTCGAACGAGAAACGGACAGACACAAGTTCCCTCTCCAAAAACCAGTTTACTACGTGTCCACTGTCCTAACTCCATGCAAGTCTCGGTACCCGCATTATCAAAAGATAGCATGCTCGGTGTTCATGGCATCCTGGAAGCTGCGACACTATTTCCAAGAGTGTTCGATAATAGTAGCATCCGAAGTACCTCTTAATGACATTATAAACAACCGCGACGCAACAGGCCGGATTGCCAAATGGGCCATTGAGCTCCTCCCGTTCGATATAACTTACAAGCCACAGCGAGCTATCAAATCGCAGGTTTTGGCTGACTTTATCACCGAATGGACTGAAGCCGAGCTCCCTAAAGAGTACGGCACATATTCCAACTGGATCATGCACTTCGACGGCTCCAAAATGTTGGCTGGCCTGGGGGCTGGCGTCGTTCTGACGTCCCCAACCGGAGATATAGTCCAATACGTACTTCAGATAATGTACACGGACTCCAACAATGCAGTTGAATACGAGGCCCTTCTACACGGTCTCCGGATGGCAGTCTCCATGGGCATCCAGCGCCTAGAGGTCCGCGGGGATTCAAACCTCGCGATATCCCAAATAAATGGAGACTTTGATGCCAAGGATCCAAAAATGGCAGCCTATCGCAACGCCATCTTAAAGATGTCAGCTCGGTTTGAGGGGCTCGAATTTCACCATATAGCCCGGGAGAACAACCAGGCAGCGGACGTGTTGGCACGCATCGGCGCAAAAGCGTGATGTCGTCCCTCCCAACATCTTCCTAGAGAGGCTTTTTAAGCCATCCGTATCATGGGAGGGAGAGTCCGGAAACAACAGCCCGGGCACAACCTCACTACCCCTCACTGAACATTCTGACACAGTTGGTGGCTCCGCCAACGAAACAACACTGTCAGCCCACACAATAATAGCAGTCATTGCCCCATGGACGGAACCATTCCTAGCCTACCTAACTAGGCAGGAACTTCCCGAGGACCAAAACGAGGCCCGCTGCATAGTGCGGCGATCTAAAGCCTATAGGGTCCACGAGGGAGAGCTTTATAAGAAAAGCACAACCAGAGTCCTTCAGAGGTGTATCTCCGAAGAAGAAGGGCGAAATCTTCTGGCTGAAATTCATGCCGGACTAGGCGGGCACCACGCAGCAGCCCGGGACCTCGTAAGCAAGGCCTTCCGTACTGGATTTTATTGGCCGACGGCTCGGGCAGACGCTCAAGACTTAGTGCAGCGATGCGTCAGTTGCCAATTATTCACCAATCAAAGCCACATGCCGCCTACCGCCCTACAAACCATACCCATTACCTGGCCTTTTGCGGTCTGGGGGCTTGACATGGTTGGACCCCTTAAAGGAGGAACCCACAAGAAAAAATATCTACTGGTCATGGTGGACAAATTCACCAAATGGATAGAGGCCAAGCCTGTAAAGATGGCCGAATCCGGACCGGTGATAGACTTCATATCCGGGGTTGTACACCATTACAGCGTCCCCCACAGCATCATAACTGACAATGGCACAAACTTTACGGCTGACAAAGTTAAACTCTGGTGCAAAAACATGGGCATCAAGCTCGACTACGCTTCAGTCTATCACCCACAAACTAACGGTCAAGTCGAACGAGCAAACAGTCTCATCATGAGCGGCATCAAACCCAGACTAGTGTGATCCCTCAAGGAATCTAAAACGCATTAGGTAGAGGAGCTTGACTCCGTACTCTGGGGGCTGCGGACCATGCCGAATCGCACTACCGGATTCACACCATTTTTTATGGTATACGGCGCAGAGGCAATCCTGCCCTGCGACATAATTCATGACTCACCTCGTGTGCGCATGTACGAAGAAAGAGAAGCCGAGCTTGATCGGCAGGATAGCTTAGACGCATTGTAGGAGGAGCGCAACGTGGCAAAAGCCCGTTCCGCATTCTATCAATAGCAGGCTCGAAGATATCAAAGCAGAGAAGTACGGGCCAAAACTTATAACGTTGGCGAACTAGTTCTACGCCTATCGGACAAGAAAAAGGACAAACTAAAGCCCAAATGGGAGGGTCCCTTCATAATCGACCAAATACTGACTGGTGGAGCGTACTGTCTGCAAAACGCATCGGACAACCGACTCGAGCCGTACCCATGGAACGCAGCACGCCTACGAAGATTCTACGCCTAGAGCCGGACTCCGTGTTCGTCTCCTTCCTCTGTCCCTTTTTTCAAATTTGCTTCCTGGTATTTCTCTCCTTCTCCCTACCTTTTCTCTCCCAAGCCCTTAGGGGCTTGCCTGCGTGATTGTTCGCACATACTTGACGCGCCACCCGTGCTCATCATACTTGGGGGCTTCTTTAGCAGAAGTTTATATTAACGGGCTTCATGCCCAAAACATGTGTGACACTTCCGCATGAACCTTTTATACACCATTATATGCATCGATATGACTTAAGTTTTGGCCAAGCTGGGTTGCCTGGCTCCTGTGCTTACCCCTACGTTCCCGTTCGTTCAGCTAGGTGGTAAAGGGAGCACCTCTGCGATTGTTACTGCTGGGTCAGCCGGATGTGTACCTCAGACTGGGTGAAGCCGAAAGCTAGCGTTCTTAAGGTAATATTCGGTCGGTGAACTAAAAGATGATTTTTCTTGTTTATTTATCTGCCCCCAGATGGTTTTCTGCTCTTTCTCGCAGTTCGGACATGCACTTTAGGGCATGCCTCCCAGGGAAAGGAACCCCTAACGGGACTATTCTCCCTGGAAGATGTTTCTTACTAACCATGTAATATAACATAACTAGTTGAGCACTTGTCTGCTAAAGCAATTATGACCCCTACGCCTTATCTCCATGCATGCGCTGGTTCTTACATAACCGAGAGGGTATTCGGACACACTCCAGACTATAGGGTCCAGAGGTCGAAGCGAAAAGGTCCGCAATGACAAACGATCTACAATCCGACTAGAAGGCATTTTTTCATGTCATTTTAAATTACAGAGTCAATTCGACTCGGTATATTCTTCTTCAATACCATCCAACAGGCGGTCTAATTTACAGTCCTGTTGAGAATATTTGGCAGCCAGCTCTACCTGGCCATATACTAAACTGATAGGGATCTCCTTTCCGTCAGGCCCCATAGGGCCGACCTCGGCCATATGGTTCGGGTCCGCCTTCGTGTACCGAGTCTTCACCATGGCCCAGGCCTCCCTGGCACCTTGACGGCAGGTCGATATCTTCCACAACCGGAAGCACTGCCGCACTCCCTCCAGCTTCTTTGCAAGCTCCCCAAGGCCTTCGGGCATGGAGAGGGATGGCCACATAGCCTGGACGATGCCTTGCATCGCCTGCCAAACTCGTTCGTGCAGTTGCAACAGTTCGGGAAGAAGGTCCCCCGTTGAACCGGGCATCTCCTCCGCAGGACGACCTGTCAGCATACCTACAGACATAGCTCTGTCAAACGACTTCCTCGTTGAATTCCTTTTTTGAAGATTCGTTCAAGCACTTACTAAAAATGCCGCGTCGAAGTCACCGATTTTCCATTACGGAAGCAGACAGCTGAACACGAACATCATTTAGTTCCTCGCCCAGCTGGGTATTGGCGTCTTGAAGTTTGTTCTTCTCTTGCCTCACCCTCGTCAGCATGCTCTCACCAGCCTTTAGTTGGCGTAGGAGTTGTTGCTTGTCCAGATTTACTCCGGCCCCATCTGCACTATTATCGTCAGAGTTGCACGCATGCCGCACTTCACAACGGAATTATCTTTAGAAGCATATATTACCTGAGGGGGTCCCCTTGGCATTATCTGAAGCGGCCAATGCGGCCTCGAGTTGGGCCTTGCACTCTTCCAGCTCCTGGGACAGTTGCGTGTTCTTATTTGTAAGATCCTGCATAACATATGATCCTTAAAACAGTTATCTTAACTGTTTCAAGTCTCGGGGGCTACTGACATATATAACCTTCAATTTTACTCACCCGTATGTCTTTTACATACTGCTCTGTGGCTCTGGCTAGACCATTTTGAGCGGCACGGAGGTACACATCTCCCGTATTAAAGGCGTCCAACGCCTCTGGGAAAAACATGCGTCACGAAGAACAGTCCGGCGATGCCTGTGGTTCATGGCACTCTCCACCTCTGAATTGGTGGCAGATAGCCCGTCTGCGTCCTCTGTCGGAGGAACGCCCGAGGCGCGCCCCGTGTCCGCCTCCGCTTCCAGACCCGGCCTTGAAGCCTGGCCGGTGGATATAAGCCGGCGGGCTCTCTTCTTCCTAAAGAAGAGCATGAGCATTAGTATGACTTGAGGGCATAAACCCTAGGTGTTAAATTTGCACGCCGTACCGTTGCGCCGGAATCTCGATCTGGTCTGCACTTCTTTTTGGCCCGCCTGGCTTCAGCGGCCCTTGTTGGCTGCCCACCGTGGGCTCGGCCTTCCGCCTCTAGGATTTCCCCTGCGAAACGAAACACTATTAGTTTAAGCATTCAAGATAAGGCATGGATGGATCTCCTTGAAAGTACTGGGACTTCGGTCTCGGTTACCTTTGAGGCTGGAAGTAGTCCGGGATAGTCGGCCGTAATGGCCACTAAGGTGTTGTCCTTACTCAATTGATGAAACACCCCATCAATTAACTCCACACATAAGTCCGGGTCCTCTTGGGAATCCGGATCGAGGGGCCGTTCGGGGTCCTCGGGTTGCGGAGGAGGGCTGTTTACCTCCTTCACAGTCAGGCGCAGCTCCTGCGTTAACATCGCCAGACTAAGTACTCAATTATGGGAATTTCGAAAGCGGGTAGATAAGTGAAAATATTCGCTCACCCAGCTTGGAGGACTATACATAGAGAATCCGCCCCGTGGGTTGACACGGAGGAATTCCTCTTCTTCTCCCTTGTACAAACCGGATAAGATCTTCGCTAGAGTGGCAGCCGAATCCGACCCCTTGCAACCGCACCGGGTGGCGTCGTCCTCCCTGTTGAAATCCCACATGGGGTGGCCTCTGTACTGAAGCAGCTGCACCCCCCGCGTATGCGTGTGGCCATGACCTTGATCATGGTCAATCCGGAATGAGCCAACAATCTTATCCGGCTCATCAGGTAAAGGACGTCCCTGTCAGTTTCCCTTTGAGGGTTCCGTGGGCGCCAGCTCAGGCGTTTCTTTAACGAGGCGTTATTAAACTCAGGGAGGCCGATCCGTACAGGGTCCGGCAGGGGGACGTCATCCATATAAAACCATTCTGAAGGCTAGTCCTCGGACACCTTCTTTGGAGTACCGGATAGATATCCGGTCCCGGCGATGCGCCATAGTTCGGCTCCGCCCACTTGATAAATTAACCCCTCCTGAGAGCGGGGCACAAGGCAGAACAACCTCTTCCACAGTGCGAAATGGGCCTCGACGCCTAAGAACAGCTCGCAGAGGGCCACGAAGCCCGCAACATGCAGTATGGAGGCAGGCGTGAGGTTGTGTAGCTGGAGGCCGTAAAACTCCAGTAGACCTCAGAGAAACGGATGAATTGGAAATCCGAGTCCTCTTATTAAATAAGGAACTAGGCACACCCGCTCTCCTTGAGAGGGATTGGGGACGCTCTCCGCCGCTATAGGTGGCGATCCCGGCTCGAACTGGGACCATATATGCTGGTGGGAGGAGCCCCTTGGATTGAAGCACTACTAGCTTGCTATGCGGGACAGAACACCGCTCCCAATCTCCGGGCCGAGGGCTGGAGAGGCGAGAGGAGGAGCTGCTTTGACCGGCCATGGTGGAATGGATCTCAGTCGAAAGCGCTCTGATGAATACTCGCGGAGGGAGGGAGGTGTGAATTGGATCTAAACCCCCGTCTCTTTTATGGGCGGTTCATTTACACGACTAGGGGGATAAATGAAAAACTCCCTGGCTTTTCGCATTCGTTCAACACGTGGAAGATGGTCATTATGGGGCACAGAAGCTGAGGAGAGCAACACGCACCAGAAGCCGAACACTATCCGACAGGTGCATAGAATTTGGAGAAGATCCCGCCTTGCAATGCCGAAGACAATTTGCGCGCCGGACTCTTCGTCATTGAAGCCTGGTTCGGGGGCTACTGAGGGAGTCCTGGATTAGGGGATGTCCGGATGGCCGGACTATGACCTTTGGCCGGACTCCCGGACTATGAAGATACAAGATTGAAGACTTCGTCCCGTGTCCAGATGGGACTTTCCTTGGCGTGGAAGGCAAGCTTGGCGATACGATATGAAGATCTCCTCCCATTGTAACTGACTCTGTGTAACCCTAGCCCTCTCCGGTGTCTATATAAACCGGAGAGTTTTAGTCCGTAGGACGAACAACAATCATACCATAGGCTAGCTTCTAGGGTTTAGCCTCTCTGATCTCGTGTAGATCAACTCTTGTACTACCCATATCATCAATATTAATCAAGCAGGAGTAGGGTTTTACCTCCACCGAGAGGGCCCGAACCTGGGTAAAAACATCGTGTCCCTTGTCTCCTGTTACCATCCGCCTAGACGCACAGTTCGGGACCCCCTACCCGAGATCCGCCGGTTTTGACACCGACAGTTTGGGTCATATGTGGATATGAGAAAGTAGTTGAGGGTTTTTGGAGCATATCACTAAGCACTATGGAGCAAGAAACTCATTAAACAACACCTCATCCCTCCTTGATAGTGGCTTTTCCTATAGACTCAATGTGATCTTGGATCACTAAAATATAAAATGTAGAGTCTTGAGCTTTTGAGCTTGAGCCAATCCTTTTATCCTTAGTATTTTGAGGGATCCACTTTCCTCATCCATGCCATGCCATTCATTGAGCTTTTCCTGAAATGTTCATCTTGGAATGATGTTAGCTCAATGAGCTGTATGTTGCTAGGAATTACCAAAACCACCTAGGGATAGTTGCACTTTCACGCGCATGTAGCATGTACACATACGTACAACAGCCAGGGTGCAAGAAAGAAAATACGGCCGCGTATGTACATATGGGCAGGGTCTCGAACGCCTACGCATGCATACGTACGGACAGGGCTCATGTACATGGTTGGGTCGGAACGGAGAAACTGCGTCGTTGTCGTGTTCATGGGGAGGCAACGGAATGCGTCGTGTTCATCGGGAGGCAACGGAATGCGTCGTTTTCATCGGGAGGCAACAGAACGCGTGGGAGCCAACCGGCTTGGACGGAACAGGCGATGGAAACGAGGCCTGACATACCGCACAATGGAGGAAATGGCCTTGTGTTCGATCGGCCACGTTC
The DNA here is from genome assembly GCF_002162155.2 of Triticum dicoccoides. Classification (NCBI taxonomy): domain Eukaryota; kingdom Viridiplantae; phylum Streptophyta; class Magnoliopsida; order Poales; family Poaceae; genus Triticum; species Triticum dicoccoides. The sequence goes on from NC_041387.1 coordinate 627,583,453, forward strand.
AAAATGGGATCTTGTTCATCGGGAGGGGTCTGGTGTACCGCAAAACGGAGGAAACGGACCTCCTACGATCTAAACGGGGTCCTGTTGATCGGGAGGGGTGTGGCGTACCGCAAAACAGACGAAATGACCTTGTGTTGGAGCGCTACGGTCGAAATGGGGGTCCTATTCATCGGGAGGGGTGTGGCGTACCGCAAAACGGGACTCCACGGGATACTGTTCATCTCCACCGTCGACCTCCTCCAGCCTCCACGGGCTATTGTTCATCCACCGTCGACCTCCTCCAGCCTCCACGGGCTCCTGTTCATCCAGCCTCCACCGCGCGCTACTCCACCGGCTACTGTTCAACCACCCCTCTCTACGGGGCTCCTGTTCAACCACCCCTCCACCGGCTACTGTTCATCCACCCCTCCACCGTCTACTGTTCATCCAACCCTCCACGGGGTCATCCTATTCATCCAGCCCTCCACGGGGTCCTGTTCATCCAAAGGCAACGCCACGGGTTCCTGTTCATCCACCCCACCGCTCACTTTTCATCCACCCCCCCTGCAACACTCACTATTCATCCAGAGGCAGCATCAATCGGCTTCAGTTAGTAGTAGTAGCGAAGGAATCGCTTGATCGGGTTCAGTTAACAGCCATCGATCGATCGATCGGGTTCAGTAACGCGTAGCCTGCAGTGCAATCGCTCGGGTTCAGTTAGAGCCCAACGCCTCGCTCGGGTTCAGTTAGAGCCAACGCCTCGCACACACGCGCGTACGTGTACGAGAGAAACACGCATCGCTCGGCCCCTGACCACCACCGTAACCGAGAACTCGCCGAAATTTTCCTCGTCCTTGCTTCTACCACAGTTTTTTCTGTCATGGACAGCCCAAAGAATGTCATGCAGCTGCGTCTCCGCCCGCTGTCGGTGTCAAAACCGGCGGATCTCGGGTAGGGGGTCCCGAACTATGCTCCTAAGGCTAATGGTAACCGGAGACTGGGGACACGATGTTTACCCAGGTTCGGGCCCTCTCGATGGAGGTAATACCCTACTTCCTGCTTGATTAATCTTGATGATATGAGTATTACAAGAGTTGATCTACCACGAGATCAGAGAGGCTAAACCCTAGAAGCTAGCCTATAGTATGATTGTTGTTCTGTCCTACGGACTAAACCCTCCGGTTTATATAGACATTGGAGGGGCTAGGGTTACACAGAGTCGGTTTACAGAGGAGGAGATCTACATCCGAATCGCCAAGCTTGCCTTCCACGCCAAGGAGTGTCCCATCTGGACACGGGACGAAGTCTTCTGTCTTGTATCTTCATAGTCCAACAGTCCGGCCAAAGTATATAGTCCGGCTGTCCGGATACCCCCTTACCCGACTTTAACCAGGCTTCAATGACGATGAGTCCGGTGCGTAGATTTTCTTCGGCATTGCGAGGCGGGTTCCATCTCCGAATACTCCAAGATAAAATTCCGAACACAAGGACCATGTCCGGCTCTGCAAGATAAATTCCATATACCATCGTAGAGAGAATAATAGCCCACGAATCTAATATGCTGACAATTCTTCAAAAAGTAACATCACGCCTCGGTTCGGTCTTTATTCGAACCGTTTTCTACAACCTGCTTCCGCACACATCGCGAGGCGGTTTCATTGGCACGTCTTGTCAAAGCAGAGATCGTGTCCCCTTATCGCGGGATCCCCATCAATACGGGTATGGGTAACCCAACCAGCGCCATCAATCGAGGCGCTTGGAAAAATAAGAGATTTCGAGAGGCAAGTGGGGAGGCACACATTCTATATTGCCTTTATAAAGGGACAGAGATCTCCCGTTTTCACCCACGCCTTCTTCCTCCTTTGCTCATCCATTCTCGCACCCTCGAGCTCCAACGCCCAAGTTCTCACCTTCTCCGTAGGATCGCATCATGTCTGGAGCGGGAGGCAAGTGGATGGCCTCCTCTGTCACAGAGGAGAACATCACCAAGCTTTGGGAGGCCGGACACCTGGCCGAGAATATCGCGCACAGGCTTCCAATAGAGGGACAGATTACCCCCACTCCGAAGTCTCGGGAGAGAGTAGTATTTCTCCCTCATTTCGTCCACGGACTAGGATTTCCACTCCACCCGTTTGTCCGCGGGCTCATGTACTACTACGGGCTAGATTTTCACGATCTGGCCCCAAATTTTGTCCTCAACATCTCGGCGTTCATCGTCGTGTGTGAGGCCTTTCTCCGCATCAAGCCTCACTTTGGCCTGTGGTTGAAGATCTTCTGCGTGAAGCCAAAGATCATGAGCGGCCAACAAGCGGAGTGCGGAGGCGCCATGATCGGCAAGATGCCCAACGTCACATGGCTTGACGGCTCCTTCGTGGAGACCGTAAAGGGGTGGCAATCAGGGTGGTTCTACATCACCGAGCCGCGCGATGCCAATTGGGTGACGGCCCCCAAATTCAGATCCGGAATCCCCACGCGGCTCACTTCTTGGGAGAAGAAGGGCCTGGCCTGAGGCGAACCCATGGATCTGACCGGACTCGAGACCTGCATCAGAAGTATGAGGGACAAGAAGATCAAGCTTGTCAACATGGTCCAGGTCATGCTCATTCGCCGGATTCTCCCGTGTCAAAGACGGGCATTTGATATGTGGGAGTTCGACTCGGCCGAACATCAGATGCTGCTAGAGCTCTTCGGCACAATGCACAAAGAAATTTAGAAGGTGTTGTTCAAGACCGGCGAAGTTCCTCCTCCCCTTTCCGAGGACCGGGGGCTCAGTGCAAGCCGCCTCGCCAGTCCGGTTAGTCCTCTGGTTATTACAAGATGTTTTCTTCCTGGTACATTCATGGGAGGATTCTTAGGTCACTATGCTGACCGAACAGGATTGGGTGGAGATGGCGGAGCGGATTAACTGTCCGGCTCCGTTGCCTGAGGACCCAGTAAGCGCACTCCTAGCGGAGATGCTGGTTCCGGTGCCTTACAAGGTGCCGGAGAAAAAGGCCGAAAAGAAGGCCGCAAGGACCCGGAAGGGTCTCCAGCGCGAAGCCGCACCAGACGACTCGCCACAAGATGACGAGGCGCACTCCTCCCACGAAAGGGAGGAGAGGAAGAAGAAGGCCGCCTCAACTGAGGGGGCCGAAGGGTCCAAGAAGGTGGCCACGGGGACCAGAAAAGGTCTCCGGCGCAAGGCCGTGATAGAGTCGCCATCCGAAGACGACGAGGAAGATTCTCCCCCTGGAGACGGGGGATAACATGAAGAAATGCCTCCTCCCCGTGCTAGGGAGGAGAAGAAAAGGAAGGCCACCCCATCGGGGGAGGCCGGGACGTCGAAGAAGGGAAAAGCATCCCTTTCAGATCACTCCACTACCGCCGCTTTCAGCAATGAGGAGTGGCTGCCCAGGGGCAAGCCCCGAGTGACGTCGTAAGTATCCGCATTCCATAATATTTTCCGTGCGACTTTTACCTCATGGTTTGTAATGACGCCGAACACGTTTATACAGTCCGGCCGGGTCCGATCTCGAGGAGTCCTCTTTGGAGGAGTCTCTAAATGAGTCGAAGATGAATTCGCTCCCGACGGCAACCTCCCCACGACCTGTGGATGACACTGAGGTGTTGTCCTGGAGGATGCCAGAGCAGGAGGCGATGGTTCCGGAGATGCCCCAAGGCAAAATCTCGGGCGCCGGACACATGGGGGATGAGAACCCCATGGATTATGCTGACAGGAGCCACAGCAAGTCTGGCTCCTAGCCGGCTAGTGCGCTGGAGCCTACAAAGGTTCCGGATTCCGGTGAGCAATCCCTCACGAAGGAGGGCGAGCCGTCCGTGCCGATGACCTCCGCCCAGCCAGAGGCATCGGATAATTTGTTGGAAGTGCTTCGAGGCGCTTCCATCGAGGATGAACACCATACACTCATGGGTACGGTGATTGAGAAGGTTCGGTCTGCCAAGAGCGGATTGACCGAAGCCTGCACCAGCCTGCTAACAGGCTTTGAGGTAAAGAAAGTGTGAGGAAATATCACCCAATAGACAGTAGCCCCTGATACTCTGGTTGGTGTTTGGAATGAAAAGCCAAATGGAGGGTCAACTAAAAAACCGTAGGAAGCTAATGGTATTTGTTTGTATGAATCAAACAGGCACTGCTGCTAACCGCCGCTGCGTGCACGGCTGAGGTTGCCGGACTCAAGCGCGAACTGGGGCAAGCCAAAGAAGAGCTCGGCCTTGTGAAGAAGCAGCTCGAGGTAAACAAAGGTAAGAGAAACCCCGTCCATATGTCGTATAGAGGATAAAAAGTTGGTGATGTTAATAAAAAGCATCATGGCTTTTGATAGGGACCGCGACCGAAGTGGCGGCCCTGAAGGAAGCGCTATCCGTGGCCGAAGCCAAGGTGGATACGGAGCGCACCGAGCGAGAGAAGCAAGATGCTCAGGTGGGAGAGGTACAGCAGGAGCTCCAGGAGCTCGGCAAGAAGTTCGACACCCTGGAGCATGACTACAAGATGCAAGCATCTGAGCTTGCGAAGGCCCTCCTGAGCGCGGCCGATGCCAAGGCCGAAGCCCAAAAGGCCCTCCAGGAGATCCAGGCGGCCAAGAAGATAGCGGAGGGTAAGGCATTCTTTATGCAAAGCAAGCATGTGGAGGAGTCATTTCTTTTACTTACACAAATCCGGAGCTCTCCAGGGGCATTCGCAGATCTGCCACGCAGCATTTTGGATGTCGCGAAGTTCTATCGCGCTGAAGAGGGGAGCTCTACGGAGAAGTTGTTCTGGTCCCAATATACTGGGGCCGAACACCCGATGCCTCTGAGTGACCAACTGAAGCAGCTGGTCGAACTCCACAATGCGGCCGAACAGGCCATGAAAGACCTCATAGTCCGGATGTGGCCTGACGAGCCCCTGCCTGGCAGCTACTTTGGCCTGGTGAAGCGGATGGTGCATGTCTGTCCACGGCTAGAAGTTATCAAGCAGTCCGTATGTATTGAGGGTGCCCGACGGGCCTTTTCCCGCGCGAAGATGCATTGGGGCAAACTGGATGCTGAGAAGCTCGTGAAGGATGGACCCCCGGAGGGCAAGGAGCATCGCTACCCCGAGATGTATTATAATGGCGTTATCAAAGGCGCTCGGCTTGTGGTGAATGAATGTCCTAAGAACATTACTTTCGAGTAAATGTACTCATGTCGTTTGTGCAATATGAGGACGAGTTTAATTGCGCTATATAACTCTTTGTTTGATTTAAAATATTACCTTCTCTGCGGCCGTTTATCAAAATCTGAAAGTAGGCCAGTCGTCGGCTTCCACCCCCTTGTAACTAGTACTGGGGTGTTCATGGAAAACCTAAACACTCTTTATCCAAATTCTTGGTCCTTTAAGGAGGTGTTTAGCGCAGCAAACCAGGCAATCGGACTATTCGGATTTATAACTCTCACTTGGCCATAGAAGTCTATAATTTTAAATTTTGGCGAAGCCCCTAGTATTCGGAAGGCCAAATTGGGGCGTTATACATGCCTAAATCGGCAAGGCCGATTCCTTGCCTTAAGCGGAAAAAAATCTTAGGGATTTTAATACCTCACAAACAGCGACCAGCTCTCGCCGCATCATGACGGTCAGTTTTCGGCTTTCTCTACTAAGGTGCTCGTCCGGAAGAACCGGGACACAATCGCAGTAGTTCTCCCTGCGCTACCTTAGCCGATATAACGGAACGTAAGGTACCAAAATAAGGGAGCCCGGTTAACCCAACTATTGACCCAAGACATGATTCAGAGCTGATGCATATAATGCTATAAGTTCGGGGTGCCGCACTGTTGAAAGTGTTCGGACTTTTCTTGCCATTTGATGGGGCTCAAAAAGGAAGCCCCTGGCAAACTGAGTGTACCAAAATGTACGAATGCAATATTGAATAAATATTCAATGGAAAATATGAAGATAGTAATAAGAAGTTGACGCTATGTACTACTTCCAATTTATTTGGACAATACGGCAAGGCGTACAATTAGTGCATTAAGCAAAAAGAAATAGGACTATTTGACATGTCCTATCCAAGGGCAGGCTACATGCGTGTATGTAAGGACAGGTATAATGATCATTGGAGAAGACCACTTGAGTATTCCCTTGTGTGCGATGCCTCCGTGCCTCCTTGGTGTACCTTCTGTGATGAGTCCGGTTATCCGATCTCTCTGAAGGGGCTGCCCGAAAGTGGGGTCCTTAAAAAATAAAAAATGTATGCGGGCCTCATGGCGGCTGAACCGCACTCTGGCTGCATTGTGGTCTTGCCTCCACCTATGCCCATGGTATCTTGAGCGCGTAGTTATGTACGTGTGGCACTAACGCCGCTTGAATGGGGCTGGGGTGGAGGCCGGGTTGCTAATCGAGCTCCTGGCGTGCCTGACGGTCCTGTTGCGGGGTACTCCGGACTCGCTTGGCGGTGTTCAGGGATGTCATCGCCGAATTGGCTATTTATCGGAGGAGGCTGCTTTGTACTTATGCCGCGAGGGCCGCAGTATGTTCTTCCGTACGGAGGGAGCGGTCTGTGTTTCCATTGATTGTTATGACCCCACGAGGTCCTGGCATCTTGATCTTGAGGTATGCATAGTGTGGTACCACATTGAAACGAGCGAACGCGGTTCGTCCAAGTAGTGCATGGTAGCCACTACGGAAAGGGACAATATCGAAGATTAACTCCTTGCTTTGAAAGTTATCCGGAGATCCGAAGACCACTTCCAGTGTTATTGAGCCCGTGCAACGGGCCTCTACCCCTGGAATTACACCTTTGAAGGTGGTTTTGGTGGGTTTGATCCGTGACGGATCGATGCCCATTTTGTGCACTGTGTCCTGATAAAGCAGGTTCAGGCTACTGCCACCGTCCATGAGGACTCGCGTGAGGTGGAATCCGTCGATGATTGGGTCGACCAATGCGGCTGAGCCACCGTGACGGATGCTGGTGGGGTGGTCCCTACGATCAAAGGTGATCGGGCAGGATGACTGAGGGAGTTCCGGATTAGGGGGTGTCCGGATAGCCGAACTATCATCATCAGCCGGACTCCGAGACTATGAAGATACAAGATTGAAGACTTCGTCTCGTGTCCGGATGGGACTTTCCTTGGCGTGGAAGGCAAGCTTGGCGATACGGATATGTAGATCTCCTACCATTGTAACCGACTTTGTGTAACCCTAGCCCTCTCCGATGTCTATATAAACCGGATGGCTTTAGTCCATAGGACGAACAACAATCATACCATAGGCTGGCTTCTAGGGTTTAGCCTCCTTGATGTCGTGGTAGATCCACTCTTGTAACACACATCATCAATATTAATCAAGCAGGACGTAGGGTTTTACCTCCATCAAGAGGGCCCGAACCTGGGTAAAACATCGTGTCCCTTGTCTCCTGTTACCATCCGCCTAGACGCACAGTTCGGGACCCCCTACCCGAGATCCGCCGGTTTTGACACCGACATTGGTGCTTTCATTGAGAGTTCCTCTGTGTCGTCACCGATAGGCTCGATGGCTTCTTCAATCATCATCAACCACGTAGTCCAGGGTGAGACTTTTCTCCCTGGACAGATCTTCGTATTCGGCGGCTTTGCACTGCGGGCCAATTCGCTTAGCCATCTGGAGCAGATCGAAAGCTACGCCCCTGGCCGTCAGGTCAGATTTGGAAGTTTAAACTTCACGGCGGACATCCGCGGGGACTTGATCTTCGATGGATTGGAGCCACAGCTGAGCGTGCCGCACTGTCACGGCGAGCATGATTTAGCTCCGCAGCCGGACAGTAACCTGGAGGCCGCACTCGAACCCGCTCCGATCTTCACTTCGGAGCCGGCTGCGCAGGTCGGGGACGGATGGCTAGACACCGCCTCGGGAACTGCAACCTCTACGGCGATAGAGCCGAACAGTGACCTTGTCCCTCATGAAGCTTGTGACTCCGAGGTGCCGGACTCCTTGCCGGACTCCGAACCTCCCGCGCCCCCTCCGATCGAATCCGATGGGGCGCCGATCATGGAGTTCACTGCAACGGACATCTTTCAGCACTCACCTTTTGGCGACATCTTGAGTTCGCTAAAGTATCTCTTGTTATCGGAAGAGCCCTGGCTGGACTGCGGTCAGGATGGTTGGGATGCGGACGACGAAGAAATTCAAAGCCCACCCACCACCCACTTGGTAGTCGCTGTCGACGATCTAACCGACATGCTAGACTACGACTCCGAAGACATCGACGGTATGGACGAAGATGTCGGAGACGACCAAGAACCAGCGCCTACTAGGCACTGGAAAGCCACCTCATCAAATGACATATACATGGTGGATATCCCAAAGGATGGGAACGACGAAGAAACAGCGGAGGATGACCCCTCCAAGAAGCAGCCCACGCGTCGGCGTTAGCGGCGCCGCTCTAAATCCCGCCAGAGCAAGAATGAAGACTCCCGCACCGGAGATAATAATACACCGGACAGTGCCGAAGATAACCCACTCCAGCAAGATGCAGCGCAGGAGGACGGAGACGCCAACCCTCATGAGAGAGCGGCAGAAGAAGAGGTAGAGGATTATATGCCTCCCTCCGGAGACGAGGCAAGCCTCGACGACGATGAATTCATCGTGCCTGAGGATCCTGTCGAACAAGAGCGTTTTAAACACAGGCCTATGGCCACGGCAAACAGCCTCAAGAAAAAGCAGCAACAACTTAGAGCTGATCAAGATCTGCTAGCCGACAGATGGACTGAAGTCCTCGTGGCCGAAGAGCATGAGCTCGAACGCCCCTCCAAAAGCTACCCTAAGCGCAAGTTGCTCCCCCGATTAGAGGAGGAAGCATATGAACCCGCATCACCAGGAGACAATACGGCTGATCGACCACCCCGTGGTCGCGACAGAGAGGCCTTTAGGCCCTTCACTAGACCCGTACCCCGGCATCGCTCGAAAAGCACAAGGCCACAGGGGAACGCTCCGGACTTGCGAGATATATTGGAGGATAAGGCAAGACAATCAAGATCGATCTATGGATGGGCGCCCAACGGTACGTGACGACAGCCGTCGCGCCGGACACAGTAAGTCCGGCTGGGTCGAACGAAACAGGCAAAGTTCTTCTGAGCTTCGTCGTGATATTGCCCAGTACAGAGGCGCCGCACACCCACTATGCTTCACAGATGAAGTAATGGATCATCAAATCCCAGAAGGGTTTAAACCCGTGAATATCGAATCTTACGATGGCACAACAGACCCCGCGGTTTGGATCGAAGACTATCTTCTCCACATCCACATGGCCCGCGGTGACGATCTTCACGCCATCAAATATCTCCCCCTCAAGCTTAAAGGACCAGCCCGGCATTGGCTTAACAGCTTGCCAGCAGAGTCAATTGGGAGTTGGGAAGACTTGGAAGCCGCATTCCTCGATAACTTCCAAGGCACGTATGTGCGACCACGAGACGCTGATGACCTAAGCCACATAATTCAGTAGCCAGACGAATCGGCCAGACAATTCTGGACACGGTTCTTAACCAAGAAAAACCAAATCATCGACTGTCCGGATGCGGAGGCCCTCGCGGCCTTCAAGCATAACATCCGCGACGAGTGGCTTGCCCGGCACCTAGGATAGGAAAAGCCGAAATCCATGGCAGCCCTCACATCTCTGATGACCCGCTTTTGTGCGGGTGTGGATAGCTGGCTAGCACGCAGCAACAACCTCAGCAAACATTCTGGCAGTCCGGATTTCAAGGACCGAAATGGCAGGTCGCGTCGTAACAAAAACAAGCGCCGCATCAACGGCGACAATACTGAGGATACGGCAGTCAATGCCGGATTCAGAGGCTCTAAACCCGGTCAGCGGAAAAAGCCATTCAAAAGAACTACTCCGGGTCCGTCCAATTTGGGCCGAATACTCGACCGCTTGTGCCAGATACACGGCACCCCCGAAAAGCCAGCTAACCACACCAATAGGGACTGTTGGGTATTCAAGCAGGCGGGCAAGTTAATTGCCGAAAACAATGACAAGGGGCTGCATAGCAACGACGAGGAAAAGACCCGACCGCCGAACAATAGAGGACAGAAGGGTTTCCCCACATAGGTGCGGACGGTGAACATGATATACGCAAGCACATACCTAAAAGGGAGCGGAAGCGTGCACTAAGGGATGTATACGCGATGGAGCCAGTCGCCCCGAAGTTCAATCCATGGTCCTCCTGCCCGATCACTTTTGACCGAAGGGACCACCCCACCAGCATCTGCCACGGTGGATTCGCCTCATTGGTCTTAGACCCAATCATCGATGGATTTCACCTCACCAGAGTCCTGATGGACGGCGGCGGCAGCCTGAACCTGCTCTATCAGGATACAGTGTGCAAAATGGGCATAGACCCCTCAAGGATTAAACCTACCAAGACGACCTTTAAACGCGTCATACCAGGTGTAGAAGCCAATTGTAAAGGGTCAGTTACACTAGAAGTGGTCTTCGGATCCCTGGATAACTTCCGAAGCGAGGAGTTAGTCTCCGACATAGTCCCGTTCCGCAACGGCTATCATGCCTTGCTCGGACGTACCGTGTTTGCAAAGTTCAACGCAGTGCCGCACTATGCATACCTCAAGCTCAAGATGCCAGGCCCTCGAGGAGTCATCACGGTCAATGGAAACACTGAACGTTCTCTCCGAACGAAGGAACATACAGCGGCTCTCGCGGCAGAAGTACAAAGCAGCCTCTTAAGGCAATTCTCGAGTCTGGCCGTTCAACGGCCGGACACAGCTAAGCGCGCCCGGAGTAACCTACAACAAGACCACTTGGCACGTTCCGAGCACGCGTAGCAGTGCGGCCCCAACCCCAGCCCCTGCAAAACGTCAAAGCAGGTCCTTCGCGTACACCATTATGCTCTGAAGATACCATGGGCATGGGGAGAGGGGCATGACCACGATAAGCCCAGACTACAGCTCAACCACACCAGGGGATCTCAAGTGTGTCGTTCTTTTTTCTTTTCACCTTTTATTTTTTACCCATAGGACTCCGTTCGTCAGAGGCCCTGTCCGGCAGCAGACCTGCCGAACTCACGATGCAACAGCCAGGGAAGGATCAAGGCTACAACGAATATACAGGTGGTCTCCATTACGAGCATTTTTATACACCAATCCGCAGTCTGCCCCTGGAGGGGGACATGTTTAACAGTCCCATCCCTTGCTTATCGCACTATTTGTATCGTCCTGCATTCATAGCAGCACTTATTGAATAACACAATGCAGCACTTTTTTGCTTATAATTGCATTTCTTTTTCATACATATGCTCATTTACGACATGTTGCATCCGTACACTTTGGTACGGTTAACACACACCAGGGGCTTATGTTTCCCGCATCATGGTGTGATAAGTCCGAACACTTTCACAAGTGCGGCACCCCGAACTTATAGCATTATATGCATCGGCTCCGAATCATGTCTTGGGTCAATAGTTGGGTTTGCCCGGCTCCCATGTTTTGGTACCTTACGTTCCGTTATATCGGCTAAGGTAGCACTGGGAGAACCACTGCGATTGAGCCCCAGTTGAGCTGGGTTAATGCCTCAGTGGAGAAAGCTAAAACTGACCATCATGATGAGGCGAGAGCCGGTCGCTGTTCGAGAGGTTTTTGCGAGTCCTTAAAGACTTATGCCGCTTAGAGCGAGGAGCCGGATCTTGTCCGGCCCAGGCGTGGATAGCGCCCCAAATTCGGCCTTCCGAAGACTAGGGGCTTCACCGAAATTTAAAATTATAGAATTCTATGGCTAAGTGAGAGTGTTCAAGCATTATAAGTCTGGTTGCCTTGTTCGCTGTGTTGAGCGCCTCCCTAGATGGACCCAAAAATGGTAACAAGAGTGCTCAAGTTTATCCCGAACACCCCAGCACTCGTGGCATGGGGGCTGAAGCCGACGACTTGCCATCTCTCAGATTTGATAAACAACAGCACAGAAGGTAATATTTTAAATTAACAAGCATTGCTTAGCGCATATGAACTAAGTTTTCAGCGCACAGGATAACAAAATGCGAGTCTACTCAAAAATTACATCTTTGGAGCACTCCCCCGAAATAGTGCGGGCGCCCTTCAGCACACTCTTATAATACATCTCGGGCGTGCGGTGCTCCTTGCCCTCTGGTGGCGGGTCCGTCACAAGCTTCTGGGCATCCATCTTGCCCCAGTGCACCTTTGCGCGGGCAAGGGCCTGACGGGCACCCTCAATACAGGCGGAGTGCTTGATGACTTCAACCCACGGGCACGCATCCACCAGCCGCCGCACCAAGCCAAAGTAGCTCCCAGGCATGGCCTCCTTAGGCCACAGCCGAACTATGAGGCCCTTCATGGCCTGTTCGGCCGCATTGTGGAGCTCGACCAGCTGCTTCAGCTGGTCGCTAAGGGGCACCGGATGTTCGGCCTCAGCATACTGAGACCAGAAAACCTTCTCCGTCGAGCTCCCCTCCTCGGCCCGGTAGAATGCGGCAGCATCGGACACGCTGCGAGGAAGATCTGCGAACACTCCTGGAGAGCTCCGAATACGGGTAAGCAACAGGTAATTAACACTCACATGCTTACTTTGCATGAAAAATGCCTTACCCGCTGCTATTTTCTTCACCGCCTCAATCTCCTGGAGGGCCTTGTAGGGTTCGGCCTTAGCGGCTTTGGCACTCTCAAGAGTCGTTGCAAGCTCAGACTCTCGAGTCTTCGAGTCACGCTCCAGGCTCTCATGTTTTTTCACGAGATCTTGGAGCTCTTGCTGTACCTCCGCCACCCGCGCCTCCTGCCTCTCTCGCTCGGTACGCTCCGCGGCCGCATTGCGTTCGGCCGCGGCCACCGCCTCTTTCAAGGTCGCCACCTCGTTAGTGGCCCCTGCAATACCCACGTTATCCTTGTCATTCTTTTTGCAACCAAAATCCTTTTCTGTAAGGTACTATTTTAGTAAGGTGTTACTCACCTTCCTTGTCCTCGAGCTGCTTATTGGCACAGCCGAGCTCGTTCTCGGACTGCTCGAGGCTTTCCTTCAACGAATTGACCTCTGCAGTCAGTGCGGCAGAGGTCAGCAGCGCAGCCTGCAATCCCATATTGACATATTTATTATGACTCCTGCGTATATCTTTTTAGATCCTCAGTCCGGCTTTTCTTTCCAAACACCGAACCGAGCATCAAGGGCTACTGTCTATGCGGTACCATTTTATACATATTGAAATTCTTACCTCAAAGCCTTATAGAAGGCTGCTGAAGGCTTCGGTCAGCCCGCTCTTGGCGAGCTGCACCTTCTGAATCACCGCACTCATAACAGTGCGGTGTTCCTCTTCGATGGAGGCGCCTTTGAGCGCCTCCAGCAAATTATCCGGTGCCTCTGGTTGGACGGAGGCTGCCGGCGTCACGGTCTTGCCCTTCTTACGAAGGGGTCGCCCGCCGGACTCCGGAGCCACTGTGGGTTCCGGGGCCGAGTCCGTGCAAAGTCCGGGAGGTTGTCGTGCGACACCTCCGGGGCCCTCTCCTCCTGGTGGGTCCCTTCCTGGGATCCCACGTCGGCATCGTCCGCGTCATGGGGGGTGGAGGCAGTCGGAAGAGAATCCATATCCGACGCCCCTAAGGACCCGCTCGATGAAGCGGGAAGATCATCCTTAGGCGGACTGCAGGGTTGTATGCGGCATTAGAAAGACATTACGTGGCAAGAAATAAAAATCATGAAGTTATTCAGGAGTCCGGATACTTACGATCTCGCCAGGGGCTTGGCCCTTGGAGGCCAGTCCTCGTCGTCGTCACTGGCGCTGGCGGAGCAGTCCGGGGGGAGAGTTTTTCCCTTCTTGGACCCTTCGGCCTCCCTTGTAGGGGAGGCCTTCCTTTTCTTCCCTCCCCCCGCTGGGGGAGAGGCTTTCTTCTTCTCCTCCTCGCCTTGGTGGGAGGAGTCGGCCTCGGATTCATCATCCGATAGCACCTGAAAACGGGAACTCCTCCGAGTCCCCGTGGCCTTCTTCTTGGCCTTCTTCTCCGGCACCACATGGGGTGCCGGAGCCAGCAGCCCCGTTAAACGGGCGTCCGCTGGGTCCTCTGGCAAGGGGGCCGGACAGATAGTCTGTTCGGCCTTCACCAGCCAGTCCTGTCAAAGGAAAGGGAGTTTAGATCCCGCATAGAGTCAAACTATGGATAACAAGCGTCCCGTAAAGGACAAAATCACTTACCTCGTCAGCTGGACGCTGCGAGCTGAATCCGCGATCTTTGGTAGCGGATGCGGGAGCCTCGGCGCCCTTGAACAGCACCTTCCAGACATCTTCGTACGTAGTGTCGAAGAGCCCACTCAAAGTCTGGTGCTGCGCCGGATCGAACTCCCACATGTTGAAGCCCCGTCGTTGGCACGGGAGAATCCGGTGGATGAGCATGACCTGGACTACGTTGACAAGCTTGAGCTTCTTGTCCACCAGCTTCTGGATACAGGCTTGAAGTCCGGTCAGCTCCTCCGAACTCCCCCAGATCCGGCCACTCTCTTTCCAGGAGGTGAGCCGTGTAGGGATGCCGAATCTAAATTCGGGGGCCGCTACCCAATCAGGGTCACGCGGCTCGGTGATGTAGAACCACCCCGATTGCCACCCCTTAATGGTTTCCACGAAAGTGCCCTCCAGCCACGTAATGTGGGACATCCTGCCCACCATGGCGCCTCCGCACTCCGCTTGGCTGCCCTTCACAACCTTCGTCTTGACACTGAAGGTCTTGAGCCACAAGCCGAAGTGGGGTTGGATGTAGAGGAAGGCCTCGCACATGACGATAAACGCCGAGATGTTGAGGATGAAATTCGGGGCCAGATCATGGAAATCTAGGCCGTAGTAGAACATGAGCCCCCGGACAAAGGGATGAAGTGGGAAGCCCAGTCCGTGGAGGAAATGGGGAAGGAATACTACCCTCTCATGGGGCCTGGGGGTGGGGATGAGCTCTCCCTCGTCGGGAAGCCGATGCGTGATGTCGTTGGACAAGTATCCGGTGATGCGCAGCCTCTGGATATGCCCCTCCGTGACGGAGGAGGCCATCCACTTGCCTCCCGCTCCGAACATATTTGGAGAAGGTTGAGGTGAGATGTGTGGACTTGGGCGCTGGAGCTCGAGTTCACAGAGATGGAGGAAGAAGGCGCAGGTAAAAGGGTTGGATCTTTATCCCCTTATATGGGCGGACGAAAACATGTGTCCCCACCGGCCTAGTAAAACTCGCTTATGTCCCAAGCGTCACAATTAATGGCGCGGTTGGGTAACCCACATCCGTATTGATGGGAATCCCGGAATAAAGGGAACACGATCTCTGCTTCAACAAGACGTGCCAAGGAAACCGCCTCGCTAAACGCGTTGAGGTGGAACAATAAAAACAATTTGAAGGCTTGGTAGTGGTGTGATGTCACGCCACAAAATACGTCAGCGGATTGAACTTGTGTAATATTATTCTCTCTACGGTGGTACGTGGAATTTATTTTTGCAGAGCCGGACACTATCCTGGTGTTCACAATCTTCTATAAATTATTCGGAGGAAGAACCCGCCTTGCAATGCCGAAGACAACATGCGCGCCGGACTTGTCGTCATTGAAGCCTGGTTCAGGGGCTACTGAGGGAGTTCCGGATTAGGGGGTGTCCGGATAGCCGAACTATCATCAACGGCCGGACTCCAAGACTATGAAGATACAAGATTGAAGACTTCGTCCCGTGTCCGGATGGGACTTTCTTTGGCGTGGAAGGCAAGCTTGGCGATACGGATATGTAGATCTCCTACCATTGTAACCGACTTTGTGTAACCCTAGCCCTCTCCGGTGTCTATATAAACCGGATGGCTTTAGTCCATACGACGAACAACAATCATACCATAGGCTAGCTTCTAGGGTTTAGCCTCCTTGATCTCGTGGTAGATCCACTCTTGTAACACACATCATCAATATTAATCAAGCAGGACGTAGGGTTTTACCTCCATCAAGAGGGCCCAAACCTGGGTAAAACATCGTGTCCCTTGTCTCCTGTTACCATCCGCCTAGACGCACAGTTCGGGACCCCCTACCCGAGATCCGCCGGTTTTGACACCGACAATGACCATCGGTTGAATTTTGGGGCGACGGGCTCCATCGCATAGACGTCCCTAAGTGCACGCTTTCGCTCCCGTTTGGGGATGTGAGTGGCATAGATCATGTTCACCGTTTTTACCTGGGGGAGAGATTTCTTCTGTCCTCCAGTGTTTGGACGTCGGGGCTCCTCGTCATCGTCGCTTTGCAGCCCCTTGTCCTTGTTCTCGGCATTTATCTTGTCGGCCTGTTTGAACACCCAGCAATCTCTGTTAGTGTGATTGGCTGGTTTATCGGGGATGCCGTGAATCTGGCACGAGCGGTCGGGTATGCATTCCAGACTGGACGATCTCGGATTGTTTCTTTTGAATGGCTTCTTCCGCTGACCGGATTTGGAGTTGCTGAATCCGGCATTGACTATCGTATCCTCCGCATTGTCGCCATTGTTTCGACGCTTGTGTCTGTTGCGCCGTGGCTTTCCATTACTGTCACGGATATCTGAAGTGCCAGGGTTTCCTGGCGCGGTGTTGCTGCGAGCCAGCCAACTGTCCTCACCCGCCCAAAAGCGGGTAACTAGTGTCGTGAGTGCCGCCATGGTCTTCGGTGTTTCTTGGCCGAGGTGTCGGGCAAGCCACTCATCCCAGATATTATGCTTAAAGGCCGCCAGGGCCTCGGCTTCCGGACAATCGACAATTTGGTTCTTTTTAGTTAGGAACCGAGTCCAGAATTTCCTAGCTTACTCTCCGGGCTGTTGGGTAATGTGACTTAAGTCGTCAGCATCTGGTGGTCGCACATAGGTGCCTTGGAAGTTATCGAGGAATGCGTCCTCAAGATTTTTCCAACTGCCAATGGAGTTTGTTGGTAGGCTGTTCAGCCAGTGTCTGGCTGGCCCTTTAAGCTTGAGTGGGAGATACTTGATGGCATGTAGGTCATCACCGTGGGCCATGTGAATGTGGAGAAGAAAATCCTCGATCCACACCGCGGGGTCTGTTGTGCCGTCGTATGACTCGATGTTGACGGGTTTAAACCCTTCTGGGAATTCATGTTCCATTACTTCATCAGTGAAGCAGAGGGGGTGTGCGGCGCCTCTGTGCCAGGCTATGTCGTGGCGTAGTCTGATTAGGTCTGGTCGGTAATGTCGGCCCGGCCAGATTTATCAGTATTGTATCTGGCGTGACGATCGATGTCCTGAGCTGTGGCGCGCCCTCGTGATCCGTAGATCGGTCTTGGTTGTCCTGCATTGTTTTCCAGTATGTCTCGCAAGTCCTGCATATTGCCCCGGGCTGTAGTGAACCGGCATGGGGGTGCGGGCTGGTGTCCGGCTTGACATGCCGCTTTATCTCGGCCACGTGGTGGTCGGTCAGCCTCATCTTGTGCTGGTAGTTTAGGCTCTTCGGCCTCTTCTTCTAGCGGTTTATGCTTTGGGTATCCCCTGCTCGAGGGTTCGAGTCCGTATTCTTCGGCCGCCAGGACTTCAGTCCATCTGTTTGCGAGCAGATCTTGGTCCGCTTGGAGCTGTTGCTGCTTCTTTTCCAGGCTTCTTGCAGTGGCTATAAGCCTGTGCTTGAAGCGCTCCTGCTCTATGGGATCCTCTGGTACGCCGAATCCGTCGTCACCGAGGCTCGCCTCGTCTTCGGAGGGAGGCATATAGTTATCGTCCTCCAAGTATCCATCTGTCACCTGTTCGTCTGGGCTAGCCTGCCCGTGTTCCTGTTTGGCTTGCTCGAAGGTGGGTTGATCAGGATCGTATTCCTCTTCGGCACCATCTGGATTTTCTTCTCCAGTGCCGGTATTGTTGTGGCGAGGCTTGGAGCGACGCCGATGACGCCCATGTTTTGCTTTCTTCCCCGAGGGGTTATCTCCCATTGCCTCATCGCCATTGGTTTCTTTGGGAGTATCCACCATATATATATATCATATGAAGAGGTGGCAGTCCAGCACCCTATGGGCGGTGGTTCCTGTTCTTCTCCCACATCGTCGTCTATACCGTCGATGTCTTCGGAGTCGAAGTTAAGCACATCGGTCAAATCGTCGACTGTGGCTATTAAGTGGGTGGTGGGTGGGTAACGAATTTCTTCATCGCCAGCTTCCCACTCGAGCCAGACATAGTTCGGCCAGGAGTCTCCTAACAAAGAGAGAGACCTTAATGAATTCAGCACGTCTCCGAAGGGTGAGTGCTGAAAGATATATGCGGCGGCGAACTCCATGACTGGAGCCCAATTAGATTCGATGGGCACGGATGCGCGCGGTCCGGAACACACTACCGGAGATGAGTCCGGGGGTCTGGAGGTACAGATTTCCTGAGGAGAGGAGTTTGTGTTCGGATCCAATGTCAATGAGCATGCGGCCTTCGGGGCGGGGTCCATCCACCCGTCCTCGGAAGGCATGGCCTGCTCTGGAACGAAGTACGGAGCTGTAGCAGGTGCGATGTTCCGAATACTGTCCGACTGCAGATCTAGGTCATGCTCATCGTGATTGTTCGGCGCTCCTGACACAGGCCCGAATCCGTCGAAGATCAAGTCTCCGCGGATGTCGGCAGTGTAGTTTAGGTTTCCAAACCTGACCTGATGGCCAGGGGCGTAGCTATCGATCTGCTCCAGATGGCCAAGCGAGTTGGCCCGCAGTGCAAAGCGGCTGAACACGAAGATCTGTCCAGGTAGAAAATCTCACCCAGGACAGCATGGTTGAAGGTTGGAGAAGCCATCTAGCCTTGCAGCGATGACACAGAGGAACTCTCAATGAAAGCACCAATGTCAGTGTCAAAACCGGTGGATCTCGGGTAGGGGGTCCCGAACTATGCGCCTAAGGCTAATGGTAACAGGAGACTGGGGACACGATGTTTACCCAGGTTCGGGCCCTCTCGATGGAGGTAATACCCTACTTCCTGCTTGATTGATCTCGATGATATGAGTATTATAAGAGTTCATCTACCATGAGATCAGAGAGGCTAAACCCTAGAAGCTAGCCTATGGTATGATTGTTGTTCTGTCCTACAGACTAAACCCTCTAGTTTATATAGACACCGGAGGGGCTAGGGTTACACAGAGTCGGTTTACAGAGGAGGAGATCTACATCCGAATCGCCAAGCTTGCCTTCCACGCCAAGGATAGTCCCATCCGGACACGGGACGGAGTCTTCTGTCTTGTATCTTCATAGTCCAACAGCCCGGCCAAAGTATATAGCCCATTTTCTGTCATGATTTTTTTTTCATAAAAATAGGAGCCCACCAGATCTATGATGATACCGGGTTTTGTCACAATTATCGTCATAGAAGTGTCATAAGTATGACAGGAAAAAAATCCGTTCGGCCCAAAATGTCATGGATGTGTCTTTTTTTTGTAGTGTCACTATGCGGTTTCCTCACTATCGATTTTATACTCTTTTCCCGCTCACGTGTTTCGGCATCCCCGTGATCAAATCACGTTGTGTCTTGCCAGGCGATGTTGCATACCTTCACACCGAGAGGGCCCTAAGAATACCTCTCTATCGTCTGAGGAGCAAATCCCAATATTGAGCTATTAAGTACCTTGTCTTACTTTTCTGATGCACCCGAAAGTTGTCGTTATGATCACCCTATTATGCGTGACATTTGACGAACCCCAAAGTACATTGTCCGACATAAAGGTACTTGATACTCTCATGGTCTAAGGAATTATGCAGACGTTAACTTTCTATGTGATGATACTTATAACTTAGTGACTATGTGATCTCAAAGTATAACAATCTATTGTGTCCATTCAACACAAGTGTTATGCGAACATTGTGTCCTCAAAGTTATTGGCATTGTTTGTTACAATAACTCATGCTCATTATCAGGAAAGCAGAATCATCATGGAACACTTGAGCCGATCTTAGAGGCGAGACTAGGAATCTGTTTTACCATTTATTATTCCACAGCCATGCTAAATGAGTTTCCCTCTAAGCCTCTTGGATATACGTACTGGCTTGGGGGCGTATTTTCTTCACTTCTGCCTAGAGCTTTAAGCTTCATTTATTCACAACTTGAGAATGGACTATGCCTTGAATTGCAAATTTTGTGCGAGAGGTTTCACTTAAAGTCATAACCAATACTTGACTGCTAGTAGTGTACCCCGTGGTTGGAGCATATGTATCATACTCCCTGGTCTCTTTGCGAGCTTACTAGAGAACATCCAAGTCTCATAGACTGTAAAGTTTAACAGTCAGGGATCATATAGGTGTGTTCTTTCATGAATGGTTTGTAGGATAACATATTTGCTACATGTAGCCAATAGAAATGCATTAAGGCATCTTGTTAACCTGCCTGATGCTACTTCTTGAGCTTGCGTTGGTTTTTCCCCTGAAGAGGAAAGGGTGATGCAGCAAAGTAGAGATAAGTATTTCCCTAAGTTTGAGAACCAAGGTATCAATCCAGTAGGAGACAACGCACAAATCACCGAATACCTGCACAAACAATCAAACAACTTGCACCCGACGTGATAAAGGGGTTGTCAATACCTTCACGGTTACTTCAAAAAGTGAGATCTGATAGAGATAGATAAATGATAAGGTAAATATTCTTACTATTTTTAAAAGATTGCAAAATAGTAGATCGAAAACTAATATGATGGAAAATAGACCCGGGGGCCATAGGTTTCACTAGAGGCTTCTCTCAAGATAGAAAATAATACAGTGGGTGAACAAATTACTGCCGAGCAATTGATAGAAAAGCGCAAAGTTATGATGATATCTAAGGCAATGATCATGAATATAGGCATCACATCTGTGTCAAGTAGACCGAAACAATTCTGTATCTACTACTATTACTCCACACGTCAACCGCTATCTAGCATGCATCTAGAGTATTAAGTTCATAAAGAACGGAGTAACGCATTAAGTAAGATGACATGATGTAGAGGAATTAACTCAAGCAATATGATGAAAATCCCATCTTTTTATCCTCGATGGCAATAATACAATACGTGCCTTGCTACCCCTACTGTCACTGGAAAAGGACACCGCAAGATTGAACCCAAAGCTAAGCACTTCTCTCATTGCAAGAAAAACCAATCTAGCTGGCCAAACCAAACTGATAGTTCAAAGAGAATTACAAAGATATAAAATCGTGCATAAAAGAATTGAGAGAAGATTCAAATAATATTCATAGATAAGCTGATAATAAATCCACAATTCATCGGATCTCGGCAAACACACCGCAAAAAAGTATTACATCGGATAGATCTCAAAGAACATCGAGGAGAACATGGTATTGAGAATCAAAGAGAGACAAGAAGCCATCTAGCTACTAGCTATGGACCTGTGGTTCTGAGGTAAACTACTCATGCTTCATCGGAAGGGCAATAGAGTTGATGTAGAAGCCCTCCGTGATCGAATCCCCCTCTGGTAGGGTGCCAGAAAAGGTCCCTAGATGGGATATCACGGGTACAGAAGGTTGCCGCAGTGGAAAAGTGTTTTCGTGGATGCCTCTAGTGGTTTGGGGATATTTGGGAATATATAGGTGAAAGAATTAGGTCAGGAGGTGCACGGGGGGGGGGCACAAGGGTGGGCGCGCACCCTCCATCCTTGTGGCCGCCTCGTGGCTCCTCCGACTTCATCTCCAAGTCTCCTGGTTGTCTTCTGGTCAAAGAAAAATCATCGTGAAGGTTTCATTCCGTTTGGACTCCGTCTGGTATTCCTTTTCTGCGAAACTCAAAAAGAGGGGGAAAATAGGAACTGGCACTGGGCTCTAGGTTAATAGGTTAGTCCCAAAAAAATATAAAATAGCATATTAATGCATATAAAACATCCAAAACAGATAATATAATAGCATGGAACAATAAAAAAATTATAGATACGTTGGAGACATATCAAGCATCCCCAAGCTTAATGCCTGCTCGTCCTCGAGTA
Source organism: Triticum dicoccoides (assembly GCF_002162155.2). Taxonomy (NCBI): domain Eukaryota; kingdom Viridiplantae; phylum Streptophyta; class Magnoliopsida; order Poales; family Poaceae; genus Triticum; species Triticum dicoccoides. The sequence continues at coordinate 627,605,277 of NC_041387.1, forward strand.
GGTAAATGATGAAAACAGAATTTTTGATGTGGAATGCTACCTAACATATTTATCCATGTAATTTTCTTTATTGTGGCATGAATGTTCAGATCTGTAATATTCAAAACAAAATTTTAATATTGACATAAAAACAATAATACTTCAAGCATACTAACAAGGCAATTATGTCTTCTCAAAATAACATGGCCAAAGAAACCTTATCCCTACAAAATCATATAGTCTGGCTATGCTCCATCTTCATCACACAAAATATTCAAATCATGCACAACCCCGATGACAAGCCAAGCAATTTTTTCATACTTTTGATGTTCTCAAACTTTTTCAACTTTCACGCAATACATGAGCGTGAGCCATGGACATAGCACTATAGGTGGTATAGAAGGTGGTTGTGGAGAAGACAAAAAAGAAGGAGATAGTCTCACATCAACTAGGTGTATCAACGGGCTATGGAGATGCCCATCAATAGATATCAATGTGAGTGAGTAGGGATTGCCATGTAACGGATGCACTAGATCTATAAGTTTATGAAAGCTCAAAAAGAAACTAAGTGGGTGCGCATCCAACTCGCTTGCTCACGAAGACCTAGGGCAATTTGAGGAAGCCCATCATTGGAATATACAAGACAAGTTCTATAATGAAAAATTCCCACTAGTATATGAAATTGACAACATAGGAGACTCTTGATCATGAAGATCATGGTGCTACTTTGAAGCACAAGTGAGGTAAAAGGATAGTAACATTGCCCCTTCTCTCTTTTCTCTCATTTTTTTATTTGGGCCTTCCGCATATTTTTGGCCTCTTTTTTCGTCTGGAGTCTCATCCCGACTTGTGGGGGAATCATAGTCTCCATCATCCTTTCCTCACATGGGACAATGCTCTAATAATGAAGATCATCACACTTTTATTTACTTACAACTCAAGAATTACAACTCGATTCTAGAACAAAATATGACTCTATGAATGCCTTCGACGGTGTACTAGGATGTGCAATGAATCAAGAGTGACATGTATGAAAGAATTATGAATGATGGCTTTGCCACAAATACGATGTCAACTACATGATCATGCAAAGCAATATGACAATGATGAAGCGTGTCATAATAAACGGAACGGTGGATAGTTGCATGGCAATATATCTTGGAATGGCTATGGAAATGCCATAATAGGTAGGTATGGTGGCTGTTTTGAGGAAGGTATGTGGTGGGTTTATGGTATCAGCGAAAGTTGCGCGACACTAGAGAGGCTCGCAATGGTGGAAGGGTGAGAGTGCGTATAATCCATGGGCTCAACATTAGCAATAAAGAACTCACATACTTATTGCAAAAATCTATTAGTTATCGAAATGAAGTACTACGTGCATGCTCCTAGGGGGATATATTGGTAGGAAAAGATCATCGCTCGTCCCCGACCGCCACTCATAAGGAAGACAATCAATAAATAAATCATGCTCCGACTTCATCACATAACGGTTCACCATACGTGCATGCTACGGGAATCACAAACTTTAACACAAGTATTTCTACAATCCACAATTACTCACTAGTATGACTCTAATATCACCATCTTTATATCTCAAAACAATCATAAGGAATCAAACTTCTCATAGTATTCAATGCACTTTATATGAAAGTTTTTATTATATCCCTCTTGGATGCCTATCATATTATGACTAAATTTAAAACCAAAGCAAATTACCATGCTTTTTAAAGACTCTCAAAATAATATAAGTGAAGCATGATAGTTCATCAATTTCTATAGAATAAAACCACCGCCGTGCTCAAAAAAGATATAAGTGAGGCCTAGACAAAATTTCCTAGCTCAAAAGATATAAGTGAAGCACATAGAGTATTCTAACAAATCATGATTCATGTGTGTCCCTCTCAAAAGGTGTGTACAACAAGGATGATAATGGCAAACTAAAAAGCAAAGACTCGTATCAAACAAGACACTCCAAGGAAAACACATATCATGTGGTGAATAAAAATATAGCCTCAAGTAAAGTTACCGATAGACGAAGACAAAAGAGGGGATGCCCCGAGCTTAGGCTCTTGGTTGGCCTTAAATATTACCTTGGGGTGCCTTGGGCATACCCAAGCTTAGGCTCTTGCCACTCCTTATTCCATAGTCCATCAAACCCTTACCCAACAGTTGAAAACTTCACAACACAAAACTCAACAGAAAATCTCATAAGCCCCGTTAGTATAAGAAAATAAATCACCACTTCTGGTACTATTGTGAACTCATTCTTTATTTATATTGCTATAATATCTACTGTATTCCAACTTATCCATGGTTCATACCCCCCGATACTACCCACAGAATCATCAAAATAAGCAAACAACACAAAGAAAACATAATCTGTCAAAAACAGAACAGTCTGTAGTAATCTCGCTAGTTCGAATACTTCTGTAACTCCAAAAATTCTGAAAAATTAGGGCGACCTAAGAAATTTGTTTATTAATCTTCTTCATAGAGAATCAAATCGAAATCACTCTTCTGGTAAAAATGAGAATTGTTTTTAGCGCAAAAGTTTCTGTTTTTCAGCAAGATCAAATCAACTATCACCGTAAGCTATCCCAAAGGTCTTACTTGACACAAACACTAATTAAAGCATAAAACCACATCTAACCAGAGGCTAGATAAATTATTTATTGCAAAATAGAACCTAAAAAGCAAAAACAAAAATAAAATTGGGTTGCCTCCCAACAAGCGCTATTGTTTAACGCCCTTACTAGGCATAAAAACACGAATAGATCTAGGTATTGTCATCTTTGGTATGCAATCCATAAGTAGCTCTCATAGTAAATTCATAAGGAGATTTAATTTTCTTTCTTGGAAAGTGTTCCATGCCCTTCCTTAACGGAAATTGAAATCTAATGTTTCCTTCTTTCATATCAATTATTGCACCAATCGTTCTAAGGAAAGGTCTACCAAGAATAATAGGACATGTAGGATTGCAATCTATATCAAGAACAATGTAATCTACGGGCACATAATTCCTATTTGCAACAACAAGAACATCACTAATCCTTCCCATAGGTTTCTTAATAGTGGAATCCACAAGATGCAAATTTAAAGAACAATCATCAAATTCACGGAAACCTAGCACATCACATAAAGTTTTTGGAATCATGGAAACACTAGCACCCAAATCACACAAATCATGGCACTCATAATATTTAATATTAATCTTATTAGTAGGTTCCCACTCATCATAAAGCTTTCTAGGGATAGAAACTTCCAATTCAAGCTTTTCTTCAAAAGATTGCATCATAGCATCAATGATATGTTTAGTAAAAGCTTAGTTTTTTTATTATAAGCATGAGGAGAATTCAACATGGATTGCAACAAGGAAATACAATCTATTAAAGAACAATTATCATAATTAAATTCCTGGAAATCCAAAAGAGTGGGTTTATTGCTACTTAAAGTTTTGACCTCTCCAATCCCACTTTTATCAATTTTCGCATCAAGATCTAAAAACTTCGAACCATTGGGACGCCTTTTAACTAAAGTTGACTCGTCTCCAGTCCCATCTTTATCAAGATTTATCTTGGAAAACAAAGATTCAATAGGAGTCACATCAATCACTTTAAGATCTTCATCACTATTTTCACGAAACTAGAAGAACATGTTTTTACAAACCAATCTCGTTTAGCACGCATCTTAGCGGTTCTTTCTTTGCACTCATCAACTGAAATTCTCATAGCTTTGAGAGACTCATTAATATCATGCTTGTGTGGAAAAGATATACATTTCAAAGAATCAACATCAAGAGAAATTCTATCCATGTTCCTAGCCAAATCATCAATCTTAAGCAATTTTTCTTCAATCAAAGCATTAAAATTCTTTTGCAAACTCATAAATTATTAACACTATTCTCAAAATCAGAGGGCATCTTATTATAATTTCCATAAGAATTGTTGTAGGAATTGCCGTAATTATTAGAGGAATTAATAGGAAACATCTTAGGATTAAAATTACTTCTATACGCGTTATTACCAAAATTGTTCCTACCAACAAAATTCACATCCATAGATTCATTATTATTTTCAATCAAAGTAGACAAAGGCATATCATTAGGATCAATAGAAGCACCCTTGCTAGCAAATAATTTCATAAGCTCATCCATCTTTCCACTCAAAACATTAATCTCTTCAATCGCATGCACCTTTTTACTAGTGGAAGATCTTTCGGTATGCCATTCAGAATAATTAACCATAATATTATCTAGGAGTTTAGTAGCTTCTCCTAAAGTAATTTCCATAAAAGTACCTCCTGCGGCCGAATCTAAAAGATTTCTAGAAGCAAAATTCAACCCGGCATAATTTTTTTGTATAATCATCCATAAATTCAAACCATGAGTAGGGCAATTTTGTATCATTAATTTCATCCTCTCCCAAAATTGTGCAACATGTTCATGATCAAGTTGTTTAAAATTCATAATCTCGTTCCTAAGGGAGATGATTTTAGCGAGAGGAAAATACTTGGAAATAAAAGCATCTTTACACTTATTCCATGAATCAATACTATTTTTAGGCAAAGATGAAAACCAAGTTTTAGCACGATCTCGAAGCGAGAACGGAAATAGCTTCAATATAACAATATCATTATCCACATCTTGTTTCTTTTGCATACACAAATCAACGAAATTGTTTAGATGGGATGCGGCATCTTCATTAGGAAGGCTGGAAAATTGATCTTTCATAACAAGATTCAGCAAAGCGACATGAATTTCACAAGATTCTGCACTAGTGGCGGGAGCAATCGGAGTACTAATAAAATCATTGTTATTGGTGTTGGAAAAATCGCACAATTTGGTATTCTCTTGAGCCATCGTGACAAAGCAAGCAATCCAACACACGAGCACACAAAAAGCAAACGAAGAAGACGAACAGAAGAGGGGCAAAGAAAAGGCAAATCTTTTTGGAATTCATTTTAGAAGTGGGGGAGAGTAAAGCGAGAGGCGAATGGCGGATAATGTAATGCAAGAGATGAGAGTTTATGATGGGTACTTGGTATGTCTTGACTTGGCGTAGAACTCCCCGGCAACAACACCAGAAATTGGCAAGTTGACGGGAGACGAGTCTTGATTTGGCGTAAATCTCCCCGGCAACGGCGCCATAAATTCTTCCTGCTACTTCTTAAGCTTGCGTTGGTTTTCTCTTGAAGAGGAAAGGGTGATGCAGCAAAGCAAAGATAAGTATTTCCCTCAGTTTGAGAACCAAGGTATCAATCCAGTAGGAGACAATGCATAAATCACCGAATACCTGCACAAACAATCAAACAACTTGCACCCGACGCGATAAAGAGGTTGTCAATCCCTTCACAGTTACTTCCAAAGGTTAGATCTGATAGAGATAGCCGATAAGGTAAATATTCTTGGTATTTTTGGTTTATAGATCGGAAAGTAAAAGATTGCAAAATAGTAGATCGGAAACCAATATGATGGAAAATAGACTCGGGGGCCATAGGTTTCACTAGAGGCTTCTCTCAAGATAGAAAATAATACGGTGGGTGAACAAATTACTACCGAGCAACTGATAGAAAAGTGCAGAGTTATGACGATATCTAAGGCAATGATCATGAATATAGGCATCATGTCTGTGTCAAGTAGACCGAAATGATTCTTCATCTACTACTATTACTCCACACATCGACCGCTATCCAACATGTATCTAGAGTATTAAGTTCATAAAGAACGGAGTAACACATTAAGTAAGATGACATGATGTAGAGGAATTAAACTCAAGCAATATGATGAAAACCCCATCTTGTTATCCTCGATGGCAACAATACAATACGTGCCTTGCTGCCCCTACTATCACTGGTAGAGGACACCTCAAGATTAAACCCAAAGCTAAGCACTTCTCCCATTGCAAGAAAAACCAATCTAGTTGGCCAAACCAAATTGATAGTTCAAAAAGAATTACAAAGATATCAAATAATATTCATAGATAAGCTAATCATAAATCCACAATTCATCGGATCTCGGCAAACACACCGCAAAAAAGTATTACATTGAATAGATCTGCAAGAACATCGAGGAGAACATGGTATTGAGAATCAAAGAGAGACAAGAAGGCATCTAGCTACTAGCTATGGACCCCTAGGTCTGAGGTGAACTACTCACGCTTCATCGGAAGGGCAACTGAGTTGATGTATAAGCCCTCCGTGATCGAATCCCCCTCCGACAGGGTGCCGGAAAAGGTCCCTAGATGGGATCTCATGGGTACAGAAGGTTGCAGCGGTGGAAAAGTGTTTTCGTGGATGCCTCTGGTGGTTTGGGGATATTTGGGAATATATAGGCAAAAGAATTAGGTCAGGAGGTGCACGGGGGGCCCACAAGGGTGGTCGGCACGCCCTCCGTCCTTGTGGCCGCCACGTGGCTCCTCCGACTTCATCTCCAAGTCTCTTGGTTATCTTCTGGCCCAAGAAAAATCATCGCAAAGGTTTCATTCCGTTTGGACTCTGTTTGGTATTCCTTTTCCGTGAAACTCAAAAACAGGAACTGACACTGGGCTATAGGTTAATAGGTTAGTCCCAAAAAATAATATAAAATAGCATATTAATGCATATAAAACATCCAAAACAGATAATATAATATCATGGAACAATAAAAAATTATAGATACGTTGGAGACGTATCACCTGACAGTTCTCTTACAATTCTGAGAGTTTTGCATCTTCACATAGAGTGGGTTATCGGTTACTCCCCTTCGTTAACCAATAGGATATTCTTCCCAGGTCCTAATTCACTCAATCTCCAATTGCAAAGGTTGTGGTACTACGATGGTGTAACACATATGTGTTTCATACTCATCTGTCTCGATGCACTATCTATCACATTTCGTGATAGTCCCTTTGAAAAAGGATCTGCCAGGTTTTTGTTTGTTTGAACATACATAACAATTATTGCTCTGGAGTTTCTCAATTTCCTGATAGACTTCAAACATCTCTTCACGTGTCTTGATGAATTCACACTATCCTTATAATTGTTCACTTTGATAATAACTATTTGATTGTCATAATTCATAAGAATAGCCGACACTAGTTGTTCAACCACTGGCAAGCCCATCGAGGGCTCAAACAGCCACCCAGCCTCAACAGTGGCTATGTGTAAAGCAGAAAGTTTTGCTTCCATGGTTGACCTTTGTCACAATGGTTTTCTTACAAGACCTTCATGATACCACACCACCTTCATAAGTAAATACATACCCACTTGTGGCATAAATAACACCAACATAAGAAATCCAGCTCGAATCACCATATCCTTCAAACACACGAAGTGCCTTGAATAGTGAATTTCATAACTCATTGTACTTCTCAGATGTCACAAGACTCTATCAAGCGCATGACAATGATCACCCTCCTATTTGACAAGAACCTGTTTGCTCACAGCAAAATAGATACCGTGTTAGACTAAGGTGGCGTCGCAAGTTGTGACATGAGGCAAAACCCTAGCTTGTTTCGGCATGTCTTTGGTTGTGACCGGTAAGTCATATATAAAGGAGAACCCATGTGGTTTTGTGTCGCGATTACAATCTGAAACTGGCTTGGTTTTCAAGTTGTAAGTAACCGGACAAGAAAACAATCAACTTGTCTGCCAAGACATCAAAAAATAAAACGACAAAAGGATGCAGCTTTGTATGTGGGCGGATCATTCACGCGCATGTCAACGCCCACGCCCCGGTCCGAGCCTGGTGAGGCGGGGCGAGGCAAGGTGAGCATGCGCGTGTGTTGTTCTCTTTCTCTCCTCATACTCACCATATTTTGTAGTCGGAAGAACCTACTATATAGAGAGGTCCCACATCTACTCACTAACGATTATATATGAGACTAAAGGTTATAACCACCTCTTGCCATTGGGCCTTTGATATTTATTATAGGAATTCCACAACTTGTACATGGCCAAACCCATTACTTTTAACAAGAACTCCCGAGTGCGCCGGTGAGTGTGGCTTTCGGGTGGATCGGACGTGTCGTAGTCCGACGTGGCGGATGCCTGGATTACCGCAAACTGCCTCTACATCTGGTTCTGGTTTGTATAATTTATGACATCCGGCCCGATCCAAACTAATTAGATGATCGCCATTGAATGAAAAAAAATGTTTGAACTGCCTGATTCAAATATTTAGGGGATATTTGGTGATGCGAGCTGGAGTTGTCTTTCCGGGATAGCCGATGGACTGCTCTGACTCTTACACACGCTGGAGTACCACCGTAAGAGCATCTACAACCGGATTTAGCAAATCCGGCCCCTCAAACGTCCGCGGGCGACCATGCACCCCTCAAATTTCCACAGTTACAGCCAGACATCTCATACTAGATTCTCAAATCCATACAGAGACATGCAAATTAAAATAAACCTATGAACTACGTCGATCACCTAGCCATTCATCGTCGGAGATGTCGACGATCTCCATGCCCGGCTCCGGCAGCATGGGTGGTGGCTGCAGCTCTGGCTCATCTGCCTCGAGTTTGGCGAAGAGCGTGTCGGACTCCTCCTGCTCCCCCCGGAGGAACGCCCAGTTGGCCTCTACATAGGCCTCATCCTGGATGGACTCCAGGATAGCTTGCTGCTCCGCCATCTCATCTGACTCGACGACGGTGAACTCGGCCTCCGCCTGCTCCATGTTGAAGCTTGGCAGCTGCTACTCCGGCTCTGCCTCCTCCACCTCCATCGGAGCCATCTCCTCCTCCTCCTCCTCCTCCTCTTTCCCTGGCTGCTCCTCCTACTTATCCCAGCTCCGACGAGTCCAGAGGTAGCCCGACAGCGATGCGGGCGGCGCACGCGGCTTGCCTCGCCCGGATCTCCTGCTAGATCTCGTTGCGGCGCTCCGGCGTCAGTATGGTGTAGTAGGTGACCTTGCTTCGAACCGTGACGGAGTGCCGGAGCGTGGGCGGAGCGTCGAACCGGGGCCAGAGTGCCGGAGCGGGAGAGGAAGGAGGTGGATGGGCTCGAACTGACGGCGCGGAAGGGGGAAAGGTGGATGGGTTAGGGTTGCGGACGCCGACCGACTTAAATAACCAGATTTGGTCTTGGGCGGCGAGCCGGAGCGGCGCCACACGACGACGGATGCGGCGTCTGTCGGACCGCCGGGTTTTTGAACGTTTCCGCGTGGGACCCTGCCGTCAGACCGACGTGGCGGGCGTGCGTGGGTGTGCCCGGGCACCCCATATCCACCCCATATTTGAGCTGGATATGGGGTGCCGGTTAGCCCGGGTGTTGACCGAACACTGATTGGGCGACCCGCCAGGCGTATAAGCCGGGTTTGAGAGGTCGAGTGTAGATGCTCTAACACGCACACCTCGACACAGCAGATCAGTCGACACTGACGCAAAGCAACGCCCATCAAATTTCTGGGTTAACCTTCTCAAAACGGCAATGCTTAGCTCAACCCACCTGGTGAACCCTGAGCACGCCGCACTTAGAAAACTGCCGGAAAATACTTCCAAGGAAATGAAAAAGGGAGCCAGCATGCCGTCCGGCTGACATGTGGGCCCACGCGCTCCTACTCCAAGTACATGCAGAAGAGAGACTGATCTGATGGGCCCCAGGAGACCCACCAATCAGCCCCGCCCACGGCCCGGCCCCGCCACCCCCACCCGACGCGGCCCCGGCCGGCCGATCGCAACACGCCAGTTCCACCCACGGCCACTGGCGGGCGGGACCGGGGCGGCCCTGCCCCACATGGCAGGGCTGAGGGGAGCCCGTCGCGGCCGAAAGAGCCCCGGACGAAAAATACCAAACGCACGCGAGGCCACACGCACCCCGACCCGTTCGTCCATCCCACCCCCGCCCCCGCCTCCCCCTCCCTCCTCGCCGCCGCCC
>NC_041387.1:627615375-627625386 GCF_002162155.2 Triticum dicoccoides
GCCGCCGCCCCCCGCCCCCGCGGAGACCCCGTCCCCGCAGCGGAAGCGCAAGAAGAAGGGCCGCCCGTCGCTCCTCGACCTCCAGCGCCGCAGCCTCCGCCTGCAGGCGCAGAGCCCCGAGGCCGCGTCCCCGCCGCCCCCCGCCCGCCGCGGCCCCGACCCCTCCGACGACGACGAGGACGCGGGGGGCAGCACCGGGCGCCGCCGCCAGAAGCGGCTCAAGAACGTCCTCTCCGGCGCCGGCGAGGTCGGCCCCCCTCTCCCCTCCTTCCCTCGCCCCGAAATTCCGAGCCACCCCGAGGTTTTGCGGGCGCCCGGGCGGGGTTTTGGCCCCGCGGGACACGCGGCGATGCCGTGCCGTGGTTGTTGGATCTGCGCGCGGGTCTGCGATTTTTTTCTCCCGGGGCGCGGGGCCGGCCTCCCCCGCGGTACGGTACGGCGGGGGAGAGAATTTGGCGGGACGAGAGGGAGAGATCAGTGCGCGCCACTGCGGGAGGGAGTGGCAGCCGCGGATTTTTCGAGCTTCCCGGAGAGAAGACGTTGGCTTTTTTTGGGCGGGCCTGGATTTGTTTTTGTTCCCCCTGGGGGTCTGCGTCTAGCTCAGGGGATCTCCACCTCGTCAGCGCTTTAATCCTTTCCTTTGGCGGCAAACAGTACGCGGATCTGACAAGTTTTTGACGGATTTGACTGCCTTTTTCCTCGTATTTTTGTTGTTGTTGTTGTTGTTAACGGGTCGCGGCCAAGCAGCCACTGTCCGAGCGGCGGCAAAAGTCGTCGCCTCTCTGTGCGGCGCGCACGCAGGGGCAAGGATTTATTGCTGGCGAATGCAAAATTTTAGTACAACCATGTTGACGCAAGCTTGCGATTTCATTCATGGCTGACTGACTGATGTTCTTTTGCTGCTGCTGATGCTGCAGGAGGAGGAGGAGGGAGCTGCGGTGGAGGAGAAGAAGGATGCGGCGAAAGCGACGGGGAAAGGTGAGGTCTTGGAGGGAACCAAGCATCAGCCTTGAGGTGGTTAAAGAATTTGAATTTTTCTCTCCCTGCGGCTAACGTTTGCTCGCCTCTCGCTGCTGCTTGTGGGAGCAGGGGCCGCTGCGTCGTCGGGTGGTGGGCCCACGGGGACGCCCCTCCCGGACAAAAAGTTGCTGCTCTTCATCCTCGACAGGCTCCAGAAGTGAGTGCCCTGGCCCCATCATCCTTCATCCTCCTCTGCTTCTCTTCTCCTCCTCCAATGGTCTTCAGCCATTTGCGTCTGTTTTCTTACCCTGCCTTGCCTTGCACTGCTTCTCCCAGGAAGGACACCTATGGAGTTTACTCGGACCCTGTCGACCCGGAGGAGGTGAGCAAGCGGTTTAACTCTCATGAGTCATGACTAGCTATGTTCTTCTCATGCTGTTGTGCTGATGCTGATAGTACGGCTGTTTTGTGTGGCTGCAGCTTCCGGATTACCATGAACTCATCGAGCATCCCATGGACTTCTCAACGATCCGCGAGAAGCTTTTGAGCGACAAGTATACCATCTTGGAGCAGTTCGAGGTATGCTGCCTGTTTTTGCTGTTACTGATTCTATGTCCGATGTTTGTTTCTGCTACCGGGCTCTGTTCTGATCCAATGGCAAAACAGATGTTGGCTGATGCCCGCTGCTCCGTAATGCCTTATTTTCGAGGTCACTTAATAGGTTACCGTGCTTATTGTTTTGTACAATCGTAGGCCTTTTCAGCCTAGTTCTGTTTTTCCTTCTATTCCGTCTGTTACTGATTCTATATGTCTGATGTTTGTTTCTGTCACTGGGCTCTGTTCTGATCCAGTGGCAAAACAGATGTTAGCTTGTGCCTGCTGTTCTATACTGCCTTATTTTCTGGGTCACTTAATACATTACAGTGCTTATTGTTTTGTACAATCGAAGGCCTTCAGCCTAGTTCTGTTTTTTCTTCTATTCCGTCTGTTGCTTGTAATGTACTGACTCAACTCTTACCTGGTGTTGTTTGCTTGTACTTTCTGCATTTGGGGTTTTGAAGATACATTTCGATCTGCCCACATTAATTGAGGCGGTCGTCTGCATGTGGCTTTTGCATGTATCTTAACTCCCATCGTGGGCCGAAATAGGGATCTTTTTGTATGAATTATTGTCCTCATTGGGAGATACTCCTTTGATTGGCATTTAGAGATTTTCATTGCTGCTGTATATGATGTCCTGTACTCGAACTGTCGAGGGAGAAAAATCCAATCAGCTTTTTGAAGGTTTACTCCTACTGCAGCTCTGCTGTTGTACTTATTAATTAAGTCCGCATCTTATGCACTGAAGTGCTATGCCAGTGTGCTGTAAATGGTCACCTAACACAGTCCAACCTCCACTTTATTCTTGCCAGCTAACATAGGATAGATCACTAGAGGGTGAACTTTCATGGGGAAGTCTGTCCAGATTTATGCAGAGATAATCCTGTAATTGATGTAGATATCTCCTTCTCTGAGATATAGTTGATGCACTGGGCAGTGCTTTTTACAAATTTTAGTGCATTTTATGTCGGACCTTGTATTTTGGAAATTGATATGTTCCATTAAACCAGCAACAATGATGACAATTTTCCGGTATATATATGTTGCAATTGTATGTAAGATTCATTACTGTCTTAAGGGATGATGCAAATCATAATGGAATAATACTCTGCTTCCGTAGCATGGATCTGTTTTGATATCGATGTTTTTCTGTGCAGAATGATGTATTTCTACTTACATCCAATGCCATGGCCTACAATTCAGAAGACACAGTATACTATCGCCAGGTATATATATTTTACTATGATTTAGTGCATATGCTGCTCGTATTAAAGATGTTTCAATCCATCCTGGCACATTTACTGCTGTATTATCTGGACGGTTACTTGGTAGTTCTTTTCTTAGGAATATGTAGGATGTGTTTGGTTGGCCCTTCCATTTTTCTGGCAACCCCTAAGAATTTGGTGGATGGTCAAGTTTGGCACACCAATGGCCCTTTGACCATTTTTGCACCAACTGGAACCAAAACCTTTGCGGATTTTTGGCTAGCTAATTTGTTTTCCAATTGGTACGTATCATAATTTTTGTATGATCAGCGCGGTTCTTTGGGAACTTATGTGTTAAGTGTATAACTTGACCTTCTGCTGTTAGTTTGTATACCAACAGGACATCAAGTTTACTATTTTTCACAGCATATTTCCTCCAAAAGGACATTTTAGTATTGAAAATATTGTGCATTCACAAACGCAAAATGGAACTTGTACATTATCAGAATAGTTGCTTCTGTTCTTTTGCTTCTTACACTATTTTGTCGTGTCTGTAAAGTTGCGGTCTTCTTCTTAGCTTTACTTAAAATGTTCACATCTCCATAGGCACGGTCTATTGAAGCTCTTGCCAGAAAGGATTTTGAGAACTTGAGGCAAGCTAGTGATAGTGAAGAAGAACAGCCGAAGACAGCACCTAGAAGAGGCAGGCCACCAAAAAATGCAAAGAAAACAGTTGAGAAGGTTGAGGACGATGGTTCACCAGATTTATCCAATGTAAAAGGAAACAGATCTGTAGACAACACTGAGACAAGAAAAAGATGGACTAGTGAGAGAACTCGAAATAATATTACCATGAGAGATTCATCCATTCTTCACCACAGCACGTTCGGTTCTTTTAGTGGTAAAAAAACAGAGAAAACTGGTGTTTACTCAGGTTTGTTTTTCCTAGTGTTAATTTCTCATGTTCTCTTTGCAGTGCTGTACTCGTGGAGCATAAATAAACATGGCTAATGCTACTTTCATCGTGTAGGGTCTTCGAAGTATGGAAAGAAGACTACTATTTTAGACGATGATCGGCGGAGTACGTATGATCAGCAATACTCAAATTATAGTCCTCTTTTTTCTGCCCTTGATTGTGAGCGGAAACAACTACTTCCAGTAAGCACATTCTGACCAGCTTAAATTGAACCTTTAACTCTTGATTTATAAAACGAAACCTTTTTCAACTTAGCTGTTAAGGTGAATATCCGCAGCTACTACTTTACATTTGTTTCGGATTAAATTGACTTGGAGTTGGAATACAAAAGTTTACATGCTACATCAATAAGTTTATACGATTTTTTTTCATAATGGAAACAGATTGGGCTTCAGCAGCAACATGCATATGCCAGGAGCTTGGCACGGTTTGCGGCAAAACTTGGACCAATTGGATGGGATATAGCAGCAAAAGGAATCAGACGTGTATTACCACTCGGGACAAAGTTTGGCCCAGGATGGGTTGTAGATGGCGAGCCACCTCAAAACTCGCAGTGTCCGCGAGTTCCTGAAGTTACCGACCCGACCGCAAAGTCCAGTATTCCATCATGCGTTATACCACCCAAAAGCGATGATCTACGTCGGAGTTCTGAGCTATCTTCAGATGGGGATGCTGCCGCAGGTGAAGAGTATCTGACTAAAAACCAGCCAGTGGCGTCTACATCAGCAGGCTTTGAAAGGAGCTCTACACCTGCCAGTAAAATACCCACGTATGAAAATGGAGCTACCATGACAGGTGATGGTGTGGGTAATACTCGACCATCGCCTCCGTTACAGCAGCAGAGTAACAGTCAAGAAGTCCCCTCTAATATCAACGGAATGACTGCTGCGCCGAACACCATGGGTCAGTATGCTGGACAAGGTTTATTTGAGCAAATGACGCATGCCCAAGTGTTGGGGATGTTTTCTGGAGTCAATGGCAGAGCCAACGGGTTTCGCCATGGGCACCAACTGACGGAGGAGAGTGTTAAAACAGCGCAGAATGGAGTGATTGGAAAGGCAGCTACCACCACCAGCTACTTGCAAGAAGCAGATCATGGTCCAAAGGGTTCATATCCACAAGACGAGAACAGGTCCGCTTCTCCAAGCTTGAATGCTGCCGGTTCCCCGCCTAGGGGGAAAGCGGCAGCGAATCCGAAGCAACCAGACTTGGTATTACAGCTGTGAGAAGCGCAGTAGCAGCCATTGACATACATAGTTAGTATCTGCCACCGCTGATGGAAACGAGATGGATCGGGAATTCAGAATCCTGCTTCTCCAGGGCCGATCATCCAGCTCCGGATCCGCTGATAGTACACCCGAGAGGTGCCCAAGAGCTTGGAAAGAAGGATAATCAAAGACTTAACCAACCGACGGAGAATAAAATGAGGGTCGTGGGAATTGAAGGGAATAATCAGGGATTGACCCCTAGCGAGCGGGCGAATGAAGTTGTTGTAAAAGGGTAGGTAGTGTACAGATTCTGATCCTATTGGAGACGACGATAATGTTCCAGCGCTCGCCTGGTAGCAGCAACCGAATCGAATGTGTAACATTATTTATAGTAGAGAAGTTAGCATACATGCAAGCAAAGCGGGAAGAAGGCAAAGGTGAATAGTTGTGCCGTTTCCTCCGTTCCATCTTGACCTGAGCAGCGGCCTGTGGCATGATCATGTTCTAGTAGTAGTAAGAATCCAATCTCATGACATGGTTATGTTATGTGGTGGTGGTAGTAATGATTTGTTGAAGTTGAATATATTTCTTGCTGTGGAATCTTGTTGGTATATGCTGAAGAAATTGGATGGATGGATGCTGTTGTTTTCGTCCTTTTGGGGATGTGCTTGGGTGTATTTGCTCCTTTTTCAAAAAGTTCAATAATTTTCACTCACCCAAGGAATTTATTTAAAGAAAACTCCACATGTTTGCTTGCAGATTTTCCAAGTTTGCGGAAATCGCAAATTGTTTGTGAGATGTGCAAAAAGGGGAAAAAAATGACGATCCCAAGCAATTTTCCAGAACGTTTAAAAAGCCATTTGGATTCCTTTTTTTTTTATTTGTTCACCCGGATAGCAAATCGATGAATGTTTTCACAAAATGTTTCTTCACATGGATCACTCGGATATTTGCACACCAGCAAAGAAATTTTTCTTCAAACCTTTGAAGTTTGTTCTTCCTGTGCTTTATCAGCCCTTTTAACCGTGGCTGACACTGACAGGGTGTGGGGAAAGCTATGTGCATCCGGCAGCCTCCGCCTCGCCTCGCCGCATTCGCGTTGTCGCCATGCCGCTGAAGCCGAAGAGCAAAGTAGGCTTCAAGGCCGTGCGGCTGCAGCCCTCCGGCCGGTACGGCGAGGAGTTCCAACACGCCGGCCATCGGTACTGGCTGGACACCTTCCAGAGTGCGGAACTCGCCGCCCGCGCCTACGACATCGCGGTGTGGCGGGTCGGTCTGCCGCTGGATAGGCTCGACTTCCCGGAGATTGAGTCGTTGGAGGCAGCGGAGCTCATCGGGCCGAAGGTGACCATTGTGACCCTCAGGACGAAACCGAACACCGATAATGCCGCTGAGGAGAGCAACACGGAGATGAATTTCCTTTTCTCAAAAGTAAAGAGCCGCCCCGGAATAGAAAGCAGAGGAGGAATCCGTAGCGCCACCATCTCGATGTGTCTGTCTGTGCGGGAGCACAGTGCGACACCCGTCTCCATTGTTGCGACTCGTCGCCCATGTGTCGGACCGGGCGGAAGGAAATATGTGTTGTCGATCAGTACGAAATTTGTGTTGCGAGGATACGACACAACGGGCTACCAAGACCCATGTCGAGTTAGGGCCAACTCCAACGCACGACCCCCAAATCGTCCAACGGCGTTCGTTTCAAGTGAAACGGACACAAATCGCGGCCCAACACGCGCCCGTAAACGGACGCCCGTGCCGACCCATTTCCGGCTTAAATTTGGGTTGCGTTGTGTCGAAATGGACAGCGCGCGGACGGGCGGGACGCGCGCCCTTGTCCTCCCCCTGACCCGCCCGTCGGTCACTCAACACTCTCATTTTCCCTATTTTCCCCCAAAAACCTCCCGTCCTCCCGCTCCATGGTCGGCACCCCAAAGCAATCCGCCGCCGCCGTCACGGACGCCACCTCCGCCCATCCCCCGGTGAAGAAGAAGAGGAAGCCGAGGTCGGAGCTCATGCCGGCGGAGCTCGACCGAGAGGAGTGCTCGGAGGTCCGTTCAGGCAGAGAGGAAAGCCGCTGCCGAGTTCGCCCTCGAGGCCACCACCGCCCAACAAGAGGCCGCCTTTGAGGACCAGGAGGCTATCGCCGCCAAGGCCACACAACCAACGACCACGCATGCCCTCATCATGCTAAGGTTGTGCCGACGCACGCCACCTCTTCTTTGCGCCGCCGCCATGGCCGCGGCGAGCACATGCGCGTTCGACCGTTCACCCACCATAGGAACGGTTCCCGAGCTCATAAAACCGCAAATGACCGTGTTCATCCGACGCACGCATGCTCTGACACGATTCATGATGACGTCGGATGGAAGCGTGATCGTGTCGGCCACACCCACCCCCGTGTCCGTCATCGACCTCAGTGTCACACCTAGGTCAGGTGGTGTCGACAATTCGACCCCAGGGATGCAAAGGAAGCAACTGCAGGCAACTCATACGACCAACTTTACCGACATGCGCAACCTGTTCGACGGAACTCCCAACCCGACGCCGGCGCAAGACAACCCCGAGTTCCACGCTTTCATGAAGAATGTCATCTACAAGGGCCGTGGCCAAGCCTTCCAACCCGAGGATCACCGCCAAGGAGACGATCTCGACGAGGCTCAAAGCCAAGACGGCCGCCGCTTTGGCCATGGCCAGTGGCGGAGCCAGAAAAAATGGATTAGGAGGGCCGAGTGCAGTTAAAATGGATTGGGAAGGGCCAAACAACAGAAAGACTATCTCCCAGCAGTAAAAAATCATTAAGTCTGTACTATTCATGAGCAAACTAATAGTAAATCCATGGTGTTAGGGGGGGCCAGGGCCCCTGCTGGTCCCCCTGTCTCCGCCACCGGCCATGGCGACCATGAAGAAGGGCCTGACATCTTTGGCCATGGCGACCATGAAGAAGAGGACGACCGCGGAAACTCATGGCATGATAACCTCTATTGTGAAGAGGAGAAAGAGGGCGTAGACATTGAGGATGAGTCATTGTCTATGGACGAGCTCACCCAAAGAGTCAATGCCCTAAAGAGGAAGCAAAGCATTCGCAGGTGATCATACACTAAAAACGAGGACATGTTGATTTGCGAGAGTTGGACGGAAATAAGGCAAGATCCCCAGGCCGCCGCCAAGCAAAAAGGTGTCGGTTTTGGGGGGAGAGTTCATGCGACCTTTCATGAATTTTGGAAGTTTCCGCCCTACAAGTTTGCGAGCACCCGTGGCATCAACTCAATCCAGAAGAGATGGTTGTTTATCCAACAAAAATGCAACAAGTTTTATGTCGTGCTTGAGATCATCGAAGCCCGTCCCGTGAGTGGCCTAGGCGTGGGCGACTTGGTATGAACTTTTTATCTTCCTTCCTATGCCATGTTCATGCATGTTGCATTTTCTGTCCTTCGCTATCACATTGTGGCCTTCTCATTGATTGTGTAGGCATTCTATACTTTCGAAGCCTTCAAGGCCCGGCATAAGAACAAGCCATTCACCTTCACCCATTGTTGGACGCTCATCAAAGATTGCCCCAAGTTCAAAGATCAATATGCCGCTCTAAATAAGAATGGAGGGCCAGCAGCCGTGGTTGGGGATGGTGATGGGGTGAAGAGGCCGAGAGGTAAGACCAACTCGAAGATGGACGAGAAGCCTGATGCGACATATTTTGCCATGCAAGAAACTTTGCGAGGCATGATGACCCATAAGGAAGCAAGGGACGAGAGGAAACGCCAAGAAAAGGAGGAGCAAATGAAGGCCTACATGGAGATCCAGACGAAAAGCTCGGCATGAAGGAGGCCATCAAGAGGAGGAAGCTCGACATCGAAGAGGCCCTCGAAACGAAGAAGCTCACAATTGGGGCCACCAATGTAAAGACCAAAGAAAAATATGTGGCACTAGATTTTATGATCGTCGACTTGAGCAAGATGTCCCCCAAAAGAACAAATTGGTTCAAGAAGATGCAAAAGGAGATAATCAACGGATGTGAGGAGTGAGTGGGCTTGTGTGACGACATGAACTACGGAGGCCGCGAGACAGGAACTATGCCCTTTTTTGAAGGCTGACATTTGTGTCGCCCGCTGGCTTTCTTGCCGGCATGATCATTTTGTAGGCTGGCATGTGTGCCGAGCGCTGGCTTTGTTCCCGGCGTGATACTATGGGATTGTTCATTTTGTAGGTCAGCATTTGTGCCGGCCGCTGGCAAGCACTATGGCCGTGAAAATTTCAATGTTGGTTTCCTTTGCAAAAGTTCAGCTGGCCGGACGAAATGCGTCTGTCGGTTGATGCATGGCCCGCGCAAATGTAGAAATGGCCGGCCTTAGCCCCTTTGCCCGACAATATAATACGGATAAAATGGATGTTCGTCTGGAGTCATGCGTTGAAGTTGACATAAACATTGACCCGAAGTTGACCTTACCCGTGGGAAATGCTCCCAAACCTATGTGTCCGTCCGTAGAGATTGGATAGTCACAAGGTAGTAGATCAGGGGTGGCAGCTGGTGATGTGACGTGACACTCCGTCAGAAGACAATCCCCAAAGGGGAGGAGGGAATCCGATACCTCCATCCCGGTGATTGATTTGAGCGTCACCATCTCGGTGTGCCTGCGTGTGCCGTGGACACCACACCCCCGCTCACTCACTCACAACCGGACGGCCGCTCGATTACCTTTTTATATGGTCACACCGAGACTGGTTGTCCTGCTCGCTTCCTCGCTCTCCGATCCGATCAGACAGTTCCGTGTTCAACAGCCCCGCACCTTCCGTGTATGGCATGGAAGCGGCTACAAGACAGTCGACTAAATTTTTCGAACGGGCCAGTTGATTCTAGTTCAACCGTTGGATCAAAAAACTAATGTCCAACCTTCATCTTCAACCTCACGCAGATCTTTTTCTTCTTCCTTTCACGGACAATTTGTCTCGCCCAACCGCCCCACGGACCACCGGCCGAACCGCCAACCGCCGCCGCCTGCTGCCGGCGGCGCTCCCGTGCTGCCTCGCCGCCCCGCCCTCCCCTCAACCTCCTCCCACTGTCATTCTG
>NC_041387.1:627625750-627641787 GCF_002162155.2 Triticum dicoccoides
GATGCGGGCCACGGGGCCAAGGCACTCCCTTATTATTTCTACTCAGCAAGAAAAAAAACTGTAACATTTTTCCATAACTGTGGCATTACGTCGAATTGAAATGTCAGCGAAGTGGAGTGGTTCACAAGCATGGCTAGCCGAGCAAACTAGTTAATGTTAATTTTGCCAGGCCCGTCTGAGAAACCTAGGAAGAGGCAATCAATCAATCATCGTGCCAGCCACACAAGTGGCTTCACCTGACGACAGGACGGACACAATGGTTTTAATAATTTGTTTAGTAGGAGTAAAACATTTCTGGCTGGACCAAAAGCTCGTAACTCGCGAGCTTAATGATCACTCGATAATTCGGCCGATTAAACTCGTGGCTCGCTTCTTAATGAACAGAGTCAATCATCGATTTCACCCAGTTAAGCTTAATGAGCTTAACAAATGAGTAACGACTTTCATGAGTAGCTCGTTAAACTCGTTAGTAACAACACAACACATATTTTTATCTTACATGATAAGTTTTCGTAGCACCTCAGCCCATCTATTCAATCTAATCTACATATGAGGAGACAAACTAGTGCATTCTTTTTGTAGTCATCATATTCCTTTTTAAAAACCACATCTACACATTTATTATGTAAACCATAACACATCAAAATCTGTTAACGAGCGATCACGAACTTAACGAGTTTCAAACGAATCGAGCCGAGCAGGATTTTCTGCTTGTTAATCTTAATAAGCTTAACGAGCCAAGCCTTAACAAGCACGAGCGGCTCGTTAATCCCCCCTTCTCACACATGTGACGCGAAACAACTTCACATGTGTGGACAATTGGTGCCTTTGGTAACCACCACACTCCACGGTCTACTCTATCACTAGATCGCCACTAGCTCCTTCCTAATGAACACCGCTGATCCTTCACCTTTGCAATCGCTGTAAGGCAGGCATGCGATCATGTCATGGCTGGCCCAAGCTGCAATCCGTTCCGGTTCTCACGCGCCCACGCATGGACCTGTATTTTGTTAACCAGGGTGGCGGTGGTAGAGATCCACATGATGCATGTATCCACGTTGCAGTCGTACAAAATCAAATTTACAATTTGTTGCAATTGGAAATTTATCCAACGGCCGAGGGTGATCGGGGCGAAAGTCTGATGGCTCACAGCAAACCAGCCCGAGATCCGACGGCCAGGCGCATACGAAAAATGATGTAACGGTCGAGAGTCGTAGAGCTCTGAGGAGGCTCAGGTTCAGACATGAATCTAACTATGGGATAGGATGCATCACCTCATGTCATCTCTAATTGATGATCGATTAGAAACAAGCCTCCCAATACCTAGTGTTTTTTGGGAGTTAGGTTTTGGGCCGACTTTTTTTGGAAGTTAAGGGCATCTTCGGTATATGTCCGAATTATGGTGTCGGACCACTTGTGTCAACTTTTGTCATTCAATGGGCATTCCTATTTGGTCTGGGAAGTTGTCTGAACGTCCGGTTTTCCGCAGACCGAAACAAAAACCGGGGGAGCTATGCGGGACTCCGATCCTCTCTCTCATCTCAACCAAACATCATACCACAATACCCCATCATATGTATGGCCCCCTTCTACCCTCTTTTCTCCCGACCGGATTAATTTATGAATAGTGTTGCATAGCTCCCTCCCGCATCATGTTCATGAAACATAAAAACGGACATTTGTGATGCCCGTTTACTGGTGAGCGTTGAAGATGGGTTTTAGGGTTTCATTCGGTCAGAGCTGCCGATGTAGAGAGAGAGAGGGAGGGAGGGATGAGTTGGAACCTAATTGCCGGCGTCAACGCAGTGGAGTGGTTTACAAGGAAGCCTAACAAGCTAGGAGTAGTAGCTAGTTGGTCTTTTGTCGGGTGCATGGACGGCACACCTGATTAATCACGCCATTTCCTAGGAATCAATCAATCAAGCAACCATCCTCAAAAAAAAAATCAATCAACCAACCAGTGCGCCACACCATTCCACACACTTTTATAAAAAAAATCACCATTCCACACACAAGTGACCCAGGGCCCAGGGGTACTACCTCCGCCCGGTTTACGGGTCCCTTTCGTATTTTTATTAATTTTTAACCATATATTCTAATTAACAAATTATGCCATGCCATCAAAAAATATATCGTTAGATTCGTATTTACACATAGTTTTCAATAATATAATTCTTGGTACTAACATGCATTGACACTTTCAATTAAATCTAAGATTAAAATTTAATACTAAATATGAAAGGGCCAATAAACCAAGACGAAGGTAGTAATAACCAAGACCAAATTGCTTCCTCATCATCGTATGTGATCGACGGACTATGCTTCGGTGACTTAAAGCATCAAGACTAGTCCCCTCGCAAAAAAAAAAAAAGCATCAAGATTAGTCTTTGAGGCACCGAAGCTGCGTCCATGATCGACACGGCGCGAAGCAACTTCGCATTCATGCATGGAAAACCGGCCGGTGCAGCTGGATCGATCGATGGCCGGCCCCTACATTCTACGCACGCGGTCTACGTACACGGCAGCGCCAGCCAGATCGCCGCTCCGTAGCTAGCTAGCTACTGCTCCTCAGTACTACTACGCACTAGCAGGAGAGGACTAATCTTGACCTACACCACTAACCACTGCAGTACACTAGCCAGGACTGATCTTGATCTACGCAGTACACCACTACCCACTGTACCGCCACTCACGTACCAGTGCCGAACTGGTCTGGTCCCAAAGTGTAAGATTGTGTAAACTTGTATATTGCATAATTGATACAGCCGGATTACAATGTTTATATAGTGCATAGGGTAAGCAACCTAGGCTAAACTAACTTGGAGTACAAGTCTAATACGAGTCCTACTCGTATACTCTAACATCCCCCCGCAGTGTCAACGGGAGGCTCGATGACGTTGAGACTGGAGTGAATATCTGTAAATGGTGCGGTTGCAAGCCCCTTGGTGAAGATATCAGCAAACTGTGCCGTGGTAGGAACATGAAGAACACGGACTTGTCCCAAAGCAACTTTCTCACGAACAAAGTGAATGTCGATCTCAATATGCTTGGTGCGTCGATGCTGCACTGGATTGCCTGACATATAGACTGCAGAAATATTATCACAGTAAACCACCGTGGCCTGATGAAGAGGATGATGAAGTTCCTCAAGTAATTGGCGCAACCAAACTGTCTCCGCAACTGCATGTGCAACAGCCCTGTACTCTGCCTCAGCCGACGAACGAGAGACCGTAAGCTGGCGCTTCGAGGACCAAGAAATAAGATTGTTTCCAAGGTAAACACAGTATCCTGAAGTGGATCGACGAGTGTCTGGACAACCAGCCCAGTCAGCATCCGAATAAGCTGTCAATGATGCAGGTGAAGATGAATTGATGTGGAGACCGTGATCGAGAGTTCCTTTGACATAACGAAGGATTCGTTTGACATGATTATAATGAGGGACACGAGGATCATGCATAAAAAGACAGGCTTGTTGTACAACATAGGATAGTTCAGGACGAGTAAGTGTGAGATACTGAAGAGCACCAGTTAAACTACGATAAAGTGTGGGATCAGAAAAAGTTTCACCATCGGAGGAGAGTTTAGAATTGGTATCTACAGGTGTGCGAGAGGGTTGACAATCTAACATACCGGCCTTGGTTAAAAGTTCAATAGAATACTGACGTTGAGAAAGAAAAAGACCCTTATGATCACGTGTGACAGCAATACCCAAAAAATGATGGAGAGAACCTAAATCAGTCATGGAAAATTCGTGCTAAAGAAGTGAGATAATGTGTTGAAGAAAGTCAGTAGAAGAGGCAGTAAGAACAATATCATCTACATAAAGAAGAAGATAGGCAACGTGGCTGTTAGAGTGATAAACAAAAAGAGAATAGTCTGAACGAGAAGGAGAAAAACCGATAGTTTGAAGGAAGGTAGAGAAGCGTTGAAACCATGCACGGGGAGCTTGTTTAAGGCCATAGAGGGATTTTTGAAGAAGACAAACATGATTGGGAGATGTAGAATCCTCGAAACCTAAGGGTTGTTGACAATATACAGTTTCATTAAGAGAGCCGTGAAGAAAAGCATTTTTAACGTCTAATTGATGGATTGGCCATGTTGATGAGACCGCTATGCTAAGAACGGTTCGAATAGTGCTAGGTTTTACGACAGGAGAAAACGTCTCATCATAATCGACACCGTGTTGTTGAGAGAAGCCACGACAAACCCAACGAGCTTTATACCTAGAAAGACTACCGTCAGAGTTAAATTTTTACGAAAGACCCATTTACCGGAGACAATATTTGCATTAGGAGGACGGGGAACCAGATGCCAGGTGTTGTTGGAGAGAAGAGCATTGTATTCATCACGCATGGCAGCGGCCTAGTTAGGATCAAGAAGAGCAGATTTGTAAGTTTTAGGAATAGGAGAGAGATTAGTAGTAACATGTAAATTAAGCTTCTTAATTGGTTGAGAAAAACCTGATTTGGCACGGGTGCGCATAGTGTGGTCATTGAGAGGAGCAGGAACAGGGACGGCATTGGGTGGTAGAATTGGTGGTGACGGAGAGGGAGAGTTGTCCGTGTTAACGAAAATATTCTAGAGTCCATATCTTGTACACGGTTTTGGTTAGAGATAAAACCAAATCGTATTTGTACTTTCCTTCTTCTTGTTTCCCACGTATGTAACAAGATGGTCAGGAGGCGACATGCGGACGGCTGTCGAGCGCTCCCCCGACCGCTCCGGGCCCGCTGGCTCCCCAGGCGCCAATGCCCCGTCTTCACCTGGGCCGCCTGGGCGCTCCCCCGACTGCACGCGAGTGCGCGCTGCGTCTTCTGGGCCAGCTGGCTCGCCAGGCGCCAATGCCCCGTCTCCACCTGGGCCGCCTGGGCCTGATTCACCTGCTGCAGCGGACGTCAGCGACAATGATCGCCAGGATGGTTCGATTTCGGGATCACCTGCGTCCGCTAACGAGGTGGGCGCTGGATCTTCTATGGTTGATCGCCAGGTGGGCTCCGGATCTTCTACGGCTGGATCTGGACCAGTCCCAACTGGTGCTATCGTGAGAGGGCGCACACGCTCTAAATCAGGCATCTCAAAACCACTACTCCCCTCAGACGGTACAGTACTCTATGAGAAAAATTTTAAGGTCAAATATGCATCGTATTGTGCAACAGGAGAGCCGCAAAATGTGCAAGAGGCCTTAAACAATACAAACTGGAGAAAGGCTATGGATGTTGAGTATTCAGCATTAATGAAAAATAAGACTTGGCACTTAGTTCCAGCCAATCATCGAAAAAATGTTATTGATTGTAAATGGGTTTATAGAATAAAAAAGAAAGCTGATGGCAGTATAGATAGATATAAAGCTAGATTAGTAGCAAAAGGATTCAAGCAAAGATATGGAATAGACTATGAGGATACATTCAGTCCAGTAGTTAAAGCTGCTACTATCAGACTTGTTTTGTCTATTGCTGTATCCAGGAGATGGAGTTTAAGGCAGCTAGATGTGGAGAACGCGTTCCTTCATGGTGTTCTGGAAGAAGAAGTCTACATGAGACAACCACCTGGTTATGAAGACAAAAACTCACCCTTTCATGTGTGCAAGCTAGATAAGACTCTTTATGGACTCAAGCAAGCTCCAAGAGCATGGTACTCTCGCTTAAGCTTGAGACTGCAAGAATTGGGATTTTCCCCTTCAAAGGTCGACACCTCCCTATTTATCTTTAATAAGTCCGGGGTGACAATATTTGTGCTCATATATGTTGATGACATTATTGTAACCAGCTCCTCTCAGGAAGCAGTTTCAGCATTGTTGCAGGACTTGAGCTCTAGCTTTGCATTGAAGGACTTGGGAGATTTACACTTCTTCCTTGGGATTGAGGTAAAGAAAACTCAGGATGGTATTGTATTAACACAACATAAATATGCTTCAGAAATCTTGACCAGAGTTGGCATGAAAGATTGCAAACCATCACCAACCCCTCTATCAAGCACTGAAAAATTGTCAGCCTATGATGGTGAACCTCTTGGACCAGATGACAGTACAAGGTACAGGAGTATTGTTGGAGCATTGTAATATTTGACTCTTACAAGACCTGACATTTCTTTTTCAGTCAATAAAGTTTGTCAATACTTGCATGCGCCAACTACTGTTCATTGGACAGCAGTAAAGAGAATTCTCAGATATGTTAAGTTCACCATAGATACATGTCTTGCATTTAGGAAGACACCATCTACATTGGTAAGTGCCTTCTCAGATGCAGATTGGGCAGGATGTGTTGATGATAGAAGATCAACAGGAGGGTTTGCTATATTTTATGGATCGAATCTAATATCCTGGAGTGCCAGAAAACAAGCCACTGTATCTCGGTCAAGTACTGAAGCAGAGTATAAGGCATTAGCAAATGCAACAGCTGAAATCATTTGGGTGCAGTCATTACTCAGAGAATTGGGTATGCCTACAAGACAACCTCCGTGCTTGTGGTGTGATAATCTTGGGGCGACCTATCTCTCAGCTAATCCTGTTTTTCATGCTCGTACTAAGCATATTGAAATTGATTACCACTTTGTCAGAGAAAGGGTAGCGAAGAAACTTCTTCAAATACAGTTTGTATCTTCAAAGGATCAGGTTGCAGATGGGTTCACAAAAGCTTTACCAGTACGGAATCTAGAAGAGTTTCGGCGCAATCTCACTCTTACCAAAGTGTGATTGAGGTGGGCTGTTAACGAAAATATTCTAGAGTCCATATCTTGTACACGGTTTTGGTTAGAGATAAAACCAAATCGTATTTGTACTTTCCTTCTTCTTGTTTCCCACGTATGTAACAATCAGATCCTGTACATGCCGTGATGGAGGCTGTTTCCATCCTATATAAACACGCAGACGCGGCCTACTCAGGTAGGTAGAAAACGCTTACCAAATTTACAGTCCGGCGCAGCGGAGGGTGCGGACATGGGCGAGGCTGCCGCGGCAGAAAGTGGCGTGGCGATGGTGGGAGATGGGGGTGATGGGGGCGCGGCTGTGGCAGAATCTGCTGCCGCGGTAGAGGTTGGCGTGGCGACCGGTGGAGGCACTGCCGGGGCAGGATTTTCAGGTATGAGATGAGTAAAGAGAGGAAATTTAGAGGGAGAATGAGATGGTTTGGACGCAGATTTAGGTTTGTTGTCTATGGAGGTAGTAGAGAAAGGAAAAACCGTTTCATCGAAAGTTACATGACGAGAGATATGTACGTGACCAGAAACAAGATCAAGACACCTATAGCCTTTGTGTTCATCAGAGTATCCTAAGAAAACACGCGGAAGAGATCGTGGGGACAACTTATTAGTTGTTGTGGCGGAGATGTTGGGGAAGCAAAGACAACCGAAGACTCGTAGCTCATTATAGTTAGGGTGAGAAAGAAAGAGAGAGTAAAATGGAGTGGTTTTAGGATTTACACTGGATGGGCGAATATTCAAAAGATAAGTGGCAGTACGCAGTGCTTCAGCCCAGAAATTGGATGGCATGGATGCCTGGATAAGAAGTGTTTTAATAATATCATTGATTGTGCGAAGAGAGCGTTCAGCTTTGCCATTTTGTGGTGAGGTATATGGACAAGAGAACCGAAGGAGAATGCCGTGTGTGAGGAAAAGGTTTCGGTTTGCAATATTATTAAATTCTTTACCATTATCACATTGTAGAAAACGAATAGGAAGAAGGAAGTGAGTAGCGACATAACATTGAAAGTTAGTTAAAATAGTATGTGTGTCAGATTTATTTCTTAGAGGAAAAGTCCATGTAAAATGTGTGTAATCATCTAGAATGACAAGGTAATATTTAAAACCAGAAATGCTTGAAATAGGAGAGGTCCATAGATCACAATGAAGAAGCTCAAAGGGAAACGTACTAGAAGAGTTAGAAGAACTAAAAGGTAACCGAACATGTTTTCCTTTGTTGACATGAAATACACAGAGAGGAATTATGAGGTTCTTTATTACATGGAATGGAAAAATCACTAAGTATGGACGACAGTGTGGCACTATTGGGATGACCTAAACGCTGATGCCAAAGATCCACCGTAGCAAGCATGGAAGAAGGAAGCGCAGCAGTGGGAGCACCGTGGATGGAGTAGAGGTCGCCGGAGCTATCGAAGCGTGCGATCTCCGTCTTGGTGTTGAAATCCTTCACAGAAAGACCAAAGGGATCAAACTCGACGGAGACAGAATTATCAATGGTGAAGCGACGAACAGAAATTAAATTTTTGATAAGTGCTGGTGCAACTAAGACATCACTAAGAAGGAGTGGCTTGGTGGTAGATGGGAGTTGAGTGTGACCAACACATGAAATAGGAGTGGAGGAACCATCACCAAGCGTTATAGAAGAAAAATAGGATGGAGTGCA
Organism: Triticum dicoccoides; assembly: GCF_002162155.2. Classification (NCBI taxonomy): domain Eukaryota; kingdom Viridiplantae; phylum Streptophyta; class Magnoliopsida; order Poales; family Poaceae; genus Triticum; species Triticum dicoccoides. The sequence goes on from NC_041387.1 coordinate 627,634,110, forward strand.
ATTTGACAGCATATTATTGGATGAAGACATGTGACTAGATGCACCAGAATCAAAGATCCAAGCAGTACCTGTGTTACCTTGTGCAGCAAAATTGTTCATGGCCTGGAGAAACGCAGCTTGATCCCAGCTCGTGACGTTGGTAGAGGGCGGCGCTGGTGGTGGTGCAGGTGCGGGCGCAGGTGGTGTTGCCGCATACGTGGGGAGCTGCATCGGCTGGCAGTAGATTCCTGAATGATCCGTATGGTAGACTGGAGTTGACATGGGAGCACCATACTGTATAGGCGGGGCAGCAGCAAAAGGAGCCATAGTGGGTGCAGCATAATAGGCCTGAGTAGGTGGACGTACGCCGAGGAAACCAGGAGTGCCGGTGTGTGGGCTCATCCCCGGCTGCCATGCACCTGAATATGCGGGAGGAGCGCCGACGGGAGAGGGTGCGGACCACGGCATGGGCCACGCCTGGACCAGACCTGTCCATGGATCATGAGGAGGACACCAGGCTGGAGAGGCCGATGTTGATGTCGAGGCACCAGTGGGAGGAGCGGGAGGCGGTGCTGCAGGTCGAGACGCCGGGGTAGGCCGCGGGGGGAAGTACATGGGGTTCTTCCCGCGGTAGTTCGGACTCGGGCGCCATCCAGGGGGTGGGTGCACGGGAGGTGGTGGTGCCGCCGGGGCTGCCGCGGCAGGGTTTTGACCAGTTTGCGCTGCCGCGGCAGGAGGGTGAGGCCGTGGCGAGGCAGCGAAGACCTGGGGCCGAGATTCCTTGCGCGCAATCGCGTCGGCGACGGACTGAAGTAGGGAGCGCACCTCGGCAAAGGAGGGATAAGGCCGTATGAGAGGTATGAAGGCAGCTTGCGTCCTGAACTCATCACCGAGCCCTTGGAGTAAGATGTTGACGAGCTGACGATCATCCATGCGATCACCCAACTCGCGAAGCTCATCGGCCATCGTCTGGAGGCGCTAACAGTAGTTGCTGAGAGAAGATGCTCCCTGGACGGTGTTGCGAATCTCGGTGTTGAGGGTGTTGATGCGAGCGTCGGCGTTGTCCTGGAAGAGACGACGAAGAGCAGCCCAGAGAGCGGCTGCGGTAGAGGCCTCGCGGAAGACAAGATTGAAAATCTCGGTAGACACGCGCGTGTAGATCCATTGGATGATGGAGAGATCATCTTTGACCCAGCGAGGATCATCGAGGCGCGGAACGGAGTCGGCGGCGATGTGGGCGCGCAGATTGCAGCGGCCAAGGTGTATGTCGAAGAGGTGGTACCAATGGTAGTAATTGTGGGCTGCAAGGTCTAGGGTAATTGGGATAAGAGGGGTAACATCTGAGATTGTATCGGCGAAAGAAATTGTAGGGGCTAGGGTTAGAGAGGTAGAGGAAGCTGTTTGGGTGGGGGGTGGAGCAGCGGCCATGGCGGCGCGCCACTCGAAATAACCGCGCGGCGGCGGCGGCGGCGGCCGAGGTGGGACGGCCATGCCCTAGGACCGAATCTCTGATACCATGTAAGATTGTGTAAACTTGTATATTGCATAATTGATACAGCCGGATTACAATGTTTATATAGTGCATAGGGTAAGCAACCTAGGCTAAACTAACTTGAAGTACAAGTCTAATACGAGTCCTACTCGTATACTCTAACACAAAGCCACCGTTGCATTGCACCCGTTGTAGAGCGGAGCGGGCAACCCGGCCTGATCCCGCCGTGCATCACGTCATGTCATGCCCGGCCCATGCCGCAATCCATGCCGCTCCGACAACCACTCGTACTACTTGCTTGGTTCTAACCAGGGTGGGTGGTAGAAATCCGCATGATCGATGCATGCATGCGCGCGTCCACGTTGCAATCACGCATGCGTACACATGTCCTTTCCAAGTTTCCATGCATCATTCGTTCACTCACACTAGTAGAAAAATGGTCAAATGTGAAGCACGTTAGTGCCGGTTTGTAAAAAAACCGGCACTAATGTGATCAATAGTGCCGGTTCGTGGCTGCGATCAATAGTACCGGTTCGTGCCACGAACCGGTACTAAAGGGGTAGTGGCAGGCTGGCTTCAGGCCGGGTCCCCACGAGCCCCTTTAGTACCGGTTTGTGTTACCAACCGGTACTAAAGGTCTAACCTATAGTACCGGTTCGTGCTACGAACCGGTACTAAAGGGGACAAGCCTTTAGTACCAGTTCGTGCCACGAACCGGTACTAAAGGGGCCAATTTTCAAACTCTATCCCCCCCCGGTGTATCACCATTTCAGTTTTGAAAAAATCAAAAGAAAATGATAAAAACTTCAAAAAATAAAATCCTTCGAGAGGTAGTTATATTACTATATCTACTAGTTAGGAAAATTTGAAAACTTAAATTTCGACATGTTTTGCAAAAAGTGTAGGAAAAATGTAAAACGGCTATAACTTTTGCATACGATGTCGGAAAAAAACGTATAATATATCAAAAAATTCAGTTTTTTTAGAATCCTCAAATTCGAAAAGGAAAAAAAGATATGGTCAAATTTCAGTTTTTTAAAAAAAAATTGGTTAAATTTGGTCAAACTACTTATTCAAGAAGTATTAATGTTACTACATAATTATTCGAGAATATTAGTGTTACTAAATAATTATTTCAATTTTTTGAATTTTGGTCAAACTATGGTCAAACTTATTCAAGAAATATTAGCGTTACTAAATAATTAACTGTTTTTTTAGAATAATAGTTTCAAACTCAAACGGTGAAATGTGTGACTTCATGCTCAAGCTAAACTCCTGAGGGTTAATAGGATTGACATCTTACTATTGTCAGGAAAAGAACAAGTGCAGACTTGGAAACAAAGGAGAATAGAAACCGAAAGTTAAGCGTGCTTGGGCTCGAGTAGTGAGAGGGATGGGTGACCGGTCGGAAGTTAGATGATTTGGAATGAGTGATCCACACTTGAGCAGTTAAGAGAGGTGATTAGAAACTAAATCATCAAATAATTCAGAAAATTAAAAATAAAAAAAATTCAAAATTTTTTTCCAAAATTTTAAAAAAAAATTCAAAAAAAAAACCTTTTGTACCGATTGGTAACACCAACCGGTACTAAAGGTCCCCCATACTAGGGCGCGAGCTCACGCCACGTGGTGGCACTTTAGCGCCGGTTCGTGCCGAACCGGTACTAGGGGGGGGGGGGCTTTAGTGCCCACACTTTAGTGCCGGTTCCATAACCGGCACTAAAGGCCCTTACAAACCGGTTTTAAAGCTCCGTTTTTTACTAGTGTCATTCACTCATTCATTCATTCATTCATTCATTCATAGGAGTGTCCATGTCGGTCAGTGTTAACCCAGCAGGAGCAGGGGTGGACAAAGTCGTAGTAATGCATCATCATCGTGTCGTTTGTGTAGTTACCGATTGTCCAGTCAGATCGACGGAAAATGCAACCAGAAATGGTCTCCGATCAATGCTTCGATGCTAACCGATCGCATGCACCATTGTACGACGTCCCGGCCATATGGGCATGCGCATGTGCATGAATTGCAAAGTGTGTGGGTGCGCGGGCCAAGCCAAGCGGCGGCATGCATGATTACGGATCAAGAGGAGTTTGGTAACACAGTGGCGATTTTGGTTCCGCGCACACCAATCAATCAAGGGCCTGGGGAGGCATGCATTGCATTCCAGGGGACACTTCCCCCTGACCTGGCCCAGCGGAGCAGACCACAAGACGGGAACTGTTCTCCTAGAGCAACCGAGGAACAGGGTGCAGGGAGGGAGGCAGATCGATGAGGATGCATGGCACCGACAGATTCTTTCTTTTTCTGTCTTTGCCAAATGTTTAAGCAAGGCCTCCCAACAGAATCTCTTTTATTCCCAACTGTCACTGGCGGCAGCTGGGTTAACCGGCTCTCTCTTGTCACCTTACTAGTTTCCATTGGATATACTACTAGTAAACTACCAATTGTTCCATTGTGTCAGCTTCAAGTTTGTCCTTGGTGACTCGAGCATTGGAGTTGTGCCCAACTCTCTTGTTGCCTACTCCATCCATCCATTCAGGAATTCTTGGAAGACGCACTTTGTCTTCCTTGAAGAGTACACGACATGTTCACTACTCACTATGCAATGCATGAACCAACCCTCCCCTATGAAGTCTCCAACAAGAAAACTATATATGTAACCAGGCTTGTAGTAGTATATGATGTCATGCGCAGCAAAGCATCATCCCAATTCTTTTTCTTTTCTGAGAGAGCATAACAAGTGCCAATCTTGTACTCCTCCGTTTCAAAATAGATTTTGGCTCATAGCGTTCATGTGAGATGTATATATATTATACCCACTCCCCTGATTTCTGGATTTCAATACGGACCACAGATGTATATAGACGTAGTTTAGAGTGTATTCACTTCTTTTGCTTCGTATATAGTCTATGTTGAAATCTCTAGAAAGGCCTGCATAGTCATGCACTCGGCCAGTGCTCTGACCAGGCATGCATGCATCAGCACCAGCATCTTCCATGATTACTTCTGAAACAGTTTCAGGGCAGTACTGTACTGTTGTTGCATCCAGAGCACCTTCTGCATCTTCACTCCAGAGTCCATCAACAGTCGCAGAGGGCAGCCAAGCATGCATGCATGCACGTTCGTCTGAATGAATACAATGCATCTGCAAAAATTCAGCTATGACTCCCTGTCGACCGGTCAGTCAGTCCCGTTGTACCCTCGTTTAATCAGAGGGAGCATGGCCAGATGATATACACTGCACTGTGCATAACAGTGCAGGACACATACGCACATTGATAAGCCTTCAATTTTTGTTGTCCATTTGATTCTTTATCTGTAGTGTAACTGAAAAGAAAAAGACACGCTAAACTAGAAATCTCAACAATAAGCAAACCGCCGCAAAAAACCGAGGCAAAATCTACCACCCATTAACATTGTGTATTAGTGCAAATTATTCCAGAAAGTCAATTTAGCTCCCGGGAGCACATGCTCCCGGGGCCAATTTTTTTTCTTGAAATGCGAAAAAAAATCATGACAATTTTTTTATGTGATCTTAGTCACATTCAAATGCTAGCTGCAAATTTCGAGACAAAAAGGTTTAGCATTTTGGGCTGTGCAGAAAAAAAATTGAACATCAAACGTTACCCTCAAATGTCGCCCCAGATTTGTTTTTTCACCAGCGAAAAACCGCCACTCTGTTTCACACGGAAATTGTCAAGCATGCTTGCGACACTAACACGAATATTCACAAAAAAATTCAGAATATTTTGAAAACATTTAGTATTCTTTTTGCGTTACTGTTCGCCCGGGAGCATGTGCTCCCGCAAGCCAAAACGCCAGCCCCAAATTATTCAGATATCTATTTGAATAACGATGGGCTGTCCAGCCGACTTCTATTAAAGAAACTGCCGAAGATTATCCAGATGCAAGTTATGCCAAAAATCACCATGGGTTTGTCGGAAAAATCCAACTAGATTTCCAATTACAATAATATTTCTTGCAATAAACATCCATCGCGGTATCGGCTAAGCAGCGTAGGCGCACCGATCAACATTGTATGTACATAATGCTTTATCCAAAATATTTTGGGGGATTAAAGTGGCTAAGAAAAATGTACTCCAAATACACCAGAGAAAGTTTTTGGGAAATGCACCAAAAAGGCACGTGTAAAAACGAGAGTGACATGTGAGCCTGCTGCTAGATTTTCTCACCCATGGCAAATCAAAGAAACGAATCATCTCACCGTCAAGAGGGAGGGTGGACAAATATCGTGCGGTGGAAAGAGAGGCAGAATCTACCACCCATTATCTTTTTTTTGCGAGATACCACCCATTATCTCAGCACACACTATTCCCTCCGTCCTAAAATAAATGTCTTAACCTTAGTACAACCTTCTATCTTAACCTTAATATAACTTTGTACTAAAGGTAGTACAAAGTTGAGACACTTATTTTGTGATGGAGGGAGTATTTCAGACATCTTTTAAGACAATAGGCGCTCCCGCTGATTTCTACTCCCTCCGTCGGGAAATACTCCTACTTGTCATCAAAATGGATAAAAAAAGATGTATCTAGATGTATTTTAATATTATTTTTTAATTCATTTTGATGAAAAGTATTTTCGGACGGAGGAAATATTAGAGAAACCTTTGAAGATCATCAAGATATGGTTCTGCCAAATATCGTTGTGGTGGGATAGCAAATGTTCAATTGCATTTCCAACTACAACAATATACACACACGCTGGATACATAAAAAAAGGTCTTGTGGAATGTGCCAAAACAACACGTGTAAACTGAGAGTGGCATGCGGGTCCGATTGGATTTTCTCACATATGCCAAAGCAAAAGCAAGGAAACATCTCACCATCCACAGAGAGAGGGGTGGACAAATATTATCGTCGAGAGCACATCTAATCAGATTTCAACAATAGCCAGATTGAAAAGAGAGATGAAATCTAGCACCCTTTATCTCAAATACAAAGTTTATAATGACTTTTTTAAACAATAGGCCCTCGATGATTTCTATTAAATAATTTGTAAGAAAATAAAGTTATGACAAATATATGCAATGCTTTGTAGAAAATCCAAGGTCATTTTTCAACCTTGTAATGAACATTCATTTGATATCTTAGCGACGTAGACGCACAATCGTCACACATTGTCTGTACGCACATACCATTTGATCCAAAAGAGTCAACGGGTTAAAGTGGCTAAGAAAAATGTGCGCCGCGCCGAATACATGAATAAAGGTTTTGTGAAACAACGGGCCCTCCCGTCGATTTCTATCGAAGAAACCGCCAGAGATTATTTAGATACGACTATGCCAAATGTCGCCGTTCCTTGGTAGCAAAGCAAAAATCCAATAGCACTTACAATTACAACAACATATCTTGCAACAAACATCCCTCGCGATATCTCAGTCGTCATACGTTATACGTATGCGCATACCGCTCTATCTCAAGAAAAATCCGACGGATCAAAGAGGGCACCACAAATACGCGCCGAAAGCATCAAAAAATGGTTTTGCGAAATCGCGCCGCCGCCGACAAGGCGGCGCGTGAACTGAGGGTGACATGCGGGCCCGGCTGGAGAGGGGGGAGGGCGGACAAATATCATCATCGTGTCCTACGAGTAGGAGCACGAGGGAGAGCGGCGCTCGGCAGAAATCACATATCTGACCTCAGGCAGAAATCAAATCACAAACTGACCTGGTCACGAAAAAATTTCACTCTGCTGACCCTTTGGTGTGGCGCCCGACAGCCGGGCGCCGCACCCTACTGTGCAGCGCCCTTCCCTTAGGCGTCGCACATCCTGCCAGCGTGGCAGCCCTGGTCCAGTTGCGGCCCCACACGCACCTGTGCAACACCTAAGGTCTAGGCGCCACACACCTGTAATGTGCAGCGCCTAGCTCTTGGGCGCTGCACAGTCTGTGTTCCACTTGGGCTGGCCCCACCCTCTCTCCCCTCCCACCCCCACCCCACACACCCCCACCCGACCCAAACCCTTAGACTTGCGGCCCTCCTCTCTTCCCCTCTCCCCCCTCTCAAATCCTTCTCAAATCTTGCAAATCCGCCACACACCGTGGATTTCGAAGCCAACCCCTCCCTTAAGGTAATCTCCTCTGATCCCCTCGTTTTCATCCATAGGAATTGTCACATTTGCTCAAATCTTGCTAGTTTGGGGAAACCCTAGATTTTGATAGGATTTGGAAATTTGTGTTGAATGAT
>NC_041387.1:627641797-627645174 GCF_002162155.2 Triticum dicoccoides
TCTCCCCCCTCTCAAATCCTTCTCAAATCTTGCAAATCCGCCACACACCGTGGATTTCGAAGCCAACCCCTCCCTTAAGGTAATCTCCTCCGATCCCCTCGTTTTCATCCATAGAAATTGTCACATTTGCTCAAATCTTGCTAGTTTGGGGAAACCCTAGATTTTGATAGGATTTGGAAATTTGTGTTGAATGATGTTATATTTCTTTGCTAATTTGGGTTGTTTAGGCTTCCATAGTATGCTAGGGTTAGGGTTATGTGTGTTTGATGTTGGTGTTAGGGTTATGTTGGTGTTAGGGTTGTGGTTATTGTTATGTGGGGGTTAGGGTTATTAATTCATATATATGTTAGGGCATATGTGTGCAAATATTTTTCTTAAGTATTTACTTGATATATGTGTGTTTTTGATTATTGTAGGGATGGGGAGAACATGTGTTTATGTTCATCATGTGGATAAAGAGGCTTTTTTGAAAGGCAATGTTGAGACGGACCCGGATGAGCTTGACATGGTGTTTGAGAGTAGTCCTAGCTATGCGAAGCTTTTGAAATAAGTGAGGAAAGATTTGAATTGGATGGACCCAAGTGACGTTGTTGAGTTCGAGGGAAGGCATAATGTTGGTTTAGGAATGCACATCCGTTGGAAGACAATGCGTGTGAACTCCGAGCAACGTTGGGTTGCATACAAGGAGACGGTTGCGGAATCTCTAGACAAGGCTCTTGAGTTATTTGCCTCCAAGAAGGTTGAGTCTACTTTGAATTTAGACTTGAACCGGAACCCCTCCCCGTTGGTTGCTAGCACTCCCCCACCCATGAACCAAGATCAAATGAGTGAACCTCAATTCACGCAAGAAGATTGGCCAACATTGAGCCCGACTCCAAACAACCAAAATGAAGGTTTTGAAGAGGAGAATGATGAGTACGAGGAGGATGACAACGAAGTTGACCTCCATGACAACAATGTGGGTGATCTCGACCAATATCATGTGCAAGAGACAATGGACCAATCCATCCCTTTTTCCCGTGCATATGCATCGGACTCGGATGACGATGGTCCTGATGAAAAAGTTGATGAGGAGGGGTTCACACCGAAGGAGGCCGAAGCATTCAAGAAGGTATTCGGGCGGGATCACAAGACACCATTGTTCAAGGATCTTAGTCTCGCGGATGAAGCCGTTGTGGATGGTGGAAAATGCATATCTCTTGGAGCTAGGCCAAGTTCTCACCATGATTTGGAAGACGGCAAGAACGGGATATATCCCGGTTGTGAGTTTCAATCCTTCTTGGAATTGAGGATGTGGCTCGACAACTACTCGGTTACACATTATCGTCCACATAAAGTGGCCAACTCGGACGTGAATGTGCGTTACACGGTCAAATGTGAAGTGCCAACATGTCCATGGATTGTGCGTGCAAGGCCATGGAAAGGAGGTCCCACTTGGCGCATAGTGAGTTGTCTACCAACTCACATGTGCCGGCACAAGAATGCGGATGGCAAGCTTGTGTACCAACAACACAGACAACTCACGTCCGAGTTCATTGCTTACAGGCTGTCCAACCAAATATCCACACTTCCAACAATGAGCATCAAGAGTGTCATTGACCTTGTGAAAGCCATCTTTCATTACAAGGTGAAGTACGGCAAGGCATGGAAGGCGAAGCAAGCCGCATTCAAGATGTTGTATGGCAATTGGGAGGAAGCATACAACCGACTCCCTAGGTTGTTGTTAGCTATGGCCGCCACAAACCCAGGCATGGTTCACGTGGTTGAGCCTCATGGGCACCAAACATTGATTCATAACGGGAGGACCGTCCGAATATTTGGCCGTGCATTTTGGGCCTTTGAGCAATGCGTGAGGGCTTTTGAGCATTGTCGGCCCGTCATCGCCATTGATGGCACGTTCTTGACCAGACAATACAAGGGCACTTTATTGGTTGCAATAGCAAGTGATGCCAATAATCGGGTGTTGCCTTTGGCTTTCGCTTTGGTTGAGGTGGAGAACAATGATAACTGGGAGTGGTTCTTGCGTCAACTGAGAACAAGGGTATTACCTGCTGAAAGGGAAATTTGTGTCATATCGGATCGCTATCCTGGAATTCTAAATGCGGTGGTGGTTGACATTCCCGGACATACAAAGTTGCATCATCGATGGTGCATGAGGCACTTTTGTGCAAACTTCTATAGGGCATGTGGTATCAAGGAGTTGGCCGATGATCTTCAGGATTGTTGTCTCGCTTTCACCAACAAGTGGTTTTCCACATTGTTCAATGCATTGCTCAAACACAAGAAACTTGACCCCGGCGGTCAGGAGTTTCTAAATAAGAACATTGCCGAAAGGAATATGTGGGCATGTGCTTTCGATGAAGATGGCCGGAGGTACGGTCAAATGACAAGCAATATGGCAGAATGCTTCAATAAGGTGCTCAAGGGTGTACGTGCATTACCCGTGACGGCAATAGTTCAATACACATTTGACAAGTTGAATGAATACTTTTTAAAGCACTCAATGGAGACTGATAAGCAGATTGCTGGTGCGAACAAGGATAAGCACAAGTACAATTTCCCACCAAAGGTCGAAGAATGGTTGGAATTTCAATCACGAAAGGCAGACTCCGAAGAAGCTGTACTATATGACGACAACGAGTGGAAGTATGAGGTGAAAGAGCCCGGAGGAACCACAAACGATGGCCGCCAACACGGAGGCCGGGCTTTCAAGGTCTTCCTAACACGGTGTGATTGCAGCTGCATGAGGCCGTCTTTGCTTCATCTCCCATGCTCGCACTTGTTAAATGCATCCTGGGTTAGGAATGTGGACGTCAATCACCCTCTTACCGTGAGGGAGTCCGAGTTCTCAATCATGACGGTAAAGAATACATGGACTCCACGGTTCCAGCCATACTTGGACCAATCACAATGGCCGGAGTATCATGGAGTTCAACTATGGCCGGACCCGGAATTGAAGATCGTTAGACGGGGAAGACGTAAGACAAAGCGTCTTAGAGGTGACATGGACGGATGGGGCCGTGGTGGTGGTGGAGAATACGGCACCGGCCAATTCCAAGAGTCTCGTGAGCAACCCCGTTGTGGGGGCTGCAGTAATGGGGGACACAACACAAGAACTTGTCCCAAACCAAGAAAGAGATCAAAGAAAAATGGTGCAAGCACAAGCCAAACAAATGATAGCCAACCAAGTGAACCAAGGGGTAGCCAACCAAGTCAAACAAGTGGTGGAGTGCCAAACCACTCAAATCAAACAAGCCAACGAGGAACTAGGCAACAAAGAGGGAGTCATCTTGGTCTTAGAAGAGGCCGTGGTGGTGGTCTTGGCCGTGGTGATGGTCTTGGCCGTGGTGGTGGTAGAGGCCGTGGTGATGGTCTTG
>NC_041387.1:627645861-627646761 GCF_002162155.2 Triticum dicoccoides
CGTGCTGGTGGTAGAGGTCATGGTGATGGTGTTGGTCGTGGTGAAGGTCTTGGCCGTGGTGGTGGTAGAGGTCGTGGTGGTGGTCTTGGCCGTGCTGCTGGTAGAGTCCGTGGTGGTGGTGGTGGTATAGGCCGTGGTGGTGGCGGTAGAGGCCGTGGTGGTGGTGTAGGCCGTGGTGATGGTGGAGGCAGTGGTGATGGTGGAGGCAGTGGTGATCTTGGCCTTGGCGGCGGCCGTAGTGGAGGAATGTTCTCTTGGCTCAATGGACCATTGCCGTATGTGACTTACTATGATCTTGTTCTTTTGGCTCAATGCTTGTGTTGTCATTTTGTATTGTGTGACTAACTATTATATTGCCATTTTCATAGGTATGGAAACAATGAAGGGGGTGGAGGACACGAAGGGGGAAGGTAAGATCCCTTGGTGGTGGGAGGAGGGAGAAGAATAAGAAACTACATGGACCGTGATTTGGACAAGTATATGTGCTATGTGTGTATGACTATGTGAGGGGACTAATATTTCTGTGTATGACTATGTGAGATCCCTATGTGTGTATGACTATGTGATTTGGACAAGTATATGTGCTATGTGTGTATGACTATGTGATTTAGACTACTATTTTTGTGTTTTGGACGCCTGCATTTAATTTGGATATGATTATGTGGCATCTTTATGAATCAAAAAACAAAAAACCAGCAGTTATTTGAAAATAGCAGTTAGTGTAGCGCCCAAGGACAAGGCGCCACACTACACAGTGCAGCGCCTCGGTCTTCGGCGCTGCACACCTGGACATGGCAGTCCAGAGAGCAACAGAATCATTCCAGAGAGCACCAGGAGCGTTCCAGTTGGTTTTGCACCCCAAAAATTGCTAAGTAGCAATTTTTGGGGTGCAAAACCAAC
>NC_041387.1:627647062-627651756 GCF_002162155.2 Triticum dicoccoides
CCTCCCACCCATCCCCACCCCACACACCCCACCCTCCACACAAACACGAAGCTCAGTGCCTCCCCGCTGCCCTCCTCTCTCCCCCTCTCAAATCCTTCTCAGATCCAGAGTATTTGACCGTGGATTTCGAAGCCAACCCCTCCCTTAAGGTAATCTCCTCCGATCCCCTCGTTTTCATCCATAGGAATTGTCACATTTGCTCAAATCTTGCTAGTTTGGGGGAAACCCTAGTTTTTGATAGGATTTGGAAATTTGTGTTTCTTTGCTAATTTGGTATGGTTAGGTTTTCATAGTATGCTAGGGTTAGGGTTATGTTGGTGTTAGGGTTGTGGTTATTGTTAAGTGGGGGTTAGGGTTGACCAATAATTCTCGGTTTTGTAGGCATGGCTTCATCTGGTTCCATGACGAGGCCACCGTGTGCTAACCAAGAAGACATGCCGAACAAGTGGGAGGACGCATCTTTGGACAAGGTGAAGGAGAAAGATGTCAACATCCCGCCTTGTTGGTGTGGAGATGTTTGCAAGGTGAAGGTGTCCACCGACCGAAAGAAAGCATGGACGGAAGGGCGGAGATATTTTGTATGCCCGAACTATGCTTATGATCGTGCACTTCCAACTAACGCCTATGACCAACCATCGGTAAGCTCGAGAAGTAAAATGTTACTCTCAAATGTGTGTCAACACTAACAACAAATTTTTATGCAGTCACCGCCTCCTCAATGCAAGTACTTCACGTGGATAGATCTTGAAGTGCCAGAAGATGTGAAAAAGGACCAATACGCAGATTGTCTTAGGCGGCAACGACGGTTCGAAGAATCGTTTCGAAGAGGCTTGGAGGAAGAGCGTCGTCAGAAGGAGAAGATGGAGCGGAAGAAACGAGAGGAGGAGAGGGCACGCCAAGCGAAACTTGCTCGTGAGGAGGAGAGGGCAAGAAAGCTTGCAAAGGCTCGCGAGGCGCAAGAGGAGGACTCGGCACGTGACAAGAAGGGGAAATGGCCTCGCTCTACTCAGTAGGGACTTCGCTTCGGTGCACTCGTCGTCAACTATTTTCTAATGAATGTGTCATGAAGTTGTGAGGGCATGTGAGATGTTGGTGAACTATCTTCTAGGGCAAGCTGCCATTTGTCATTTGTAATGAATGTGTCGTGAACCATGTCGTAGTAATATTTGAATTGTCTTAAGTTATGAACTCGTCGGCTTAAAATTTATGTTTGTTCAAATTGTTGTGATGCTGCAGTCATTGTAAGTATTGTGGATGTGATGCAAGCCAACTGTGGCTCTCTGGATGTGAGATGTTGGAAGTAGTGCAGCGCCTAAGGACAGGGCGCTGCACTATACAGTGCAGCGCCCAATTGTTGGGCGCCACACAGTACAGTGCAGCGCCTATATGTTGGGCGCTGCAGTGCTGCTATAAGCAAAACTGCAGAAACAGATGCCATTTTGGCCTCCTGCAGCAGCACTCACATAATAAAAATACTGTAAACTGCACTAGTAAGAGTTCACCAACATATAACATAATAAAAATACTGTAAACTACAGAAACTAATAACTTGAACATCATATCATTTAAGACAATTCAACATTACTTCAGGTTCGCAAACACAAATACCACACTAGTAAGAGTTCACCAACATATAACATAACCTCACAAGTTCGTCAACCTAATTAAACGGCTACAATTAACATGAACAAGCACTAATGCCTTCCGCGCGTGTTCCTGGTGGCACGCCTGCAGGCAAGCTTCTTCTTCTTAGGAGCACGAGGATCCTCTTCGTGCACTTCCTCCTCCGCCTCCGCCTCCGCCTCCGCCTCCTCCTCCGCCTCATCATCCAAGCTAGCCATCCGCGAGGTCCCTACGACCACCTTTGGGTTGCCTCTATTGTCATAGTCGTTGGGCGTGTACCGGCGTCTGGGCTGCCTAGGCTTGAACACATATGCGGACCGAGCTTGAGTGTCCGCCAAAGTCATGTCATCATCAAGCTCATCGCCCTATCACACAACGAAACAATATGGTGAAGGCCGATGTCGTAATCAAGTGAGAATCACATCTAAAGGATTAGTCATACCTCTTGGGTGATCCCACCCTCATCATCCATATAAGCATATGAGGAACTCACATCGTCCCCCTCATGGTGAGGTGCGGGGTCTGATGGTGTACCAGACCTAGAGGCAGATGGTTCATCATATTCAGGATCACGGCAACCGAGAAGGTTCGATAACCGCCTTAACTTCTTGGCCTGACGCTGTAACACAAACAAGTGTGTAAGATATCAAACTTCGCAACATAGACTGACTCTCATAGTGAATGCGATATGTACATTGAGGAATGCTCGTAGTGAACCATCATCATTGCCAGTTCCAACCGGTGTCTTCTCCAGAATAGACTGGCTCTTATCAACTGCTTTCTTGATCTCGGTGCGCTGCGGATGAGAAAAAATGAATGCGTTAGCCATTCAAACATGTGTAATACGGTCAACAGGAAAGTAAAGAGGAGAACACTTTACCACATAGTTAATCACCGGAACAGCAGGGACTCCTTGCCCTAGCCTGACATCTCTGTTGTACTTCCCCTTTGCTAGATCCTCAAAGTTTACGGGTTCTTCAAGAATATCCTCATTATATGCCGGCGGGCATATCTCAACTCGAGTAGTTCCAATAAACCATCGTACGTAGTTATCAAAAGCAAGTGAGTTGTGCTCACGACGCGGGGCGCGTGCAGTGCTACGAGCTTGCTCCACACAAAGCTGGAAGCGGGTAACATACGCAGAATGATGCTTGGCCCAGTCCTTTATCTTCCGTTGCCTTCTCCTATCCAACCTGCGTGGTATAAAACCAAACATTAGCACAATCAAAAGGAGTCCCGATGATTAGACAATACGCACACATGCTCTCTTACCTATGAAGTGCTTTATCCTTGTCCACCCAATCCGGCGGGTGAGGCTGGAAAAGACCAAACTGACGATACACACGATGCGGCAAATGAAACTCAACCGCCCAGTTGCATATCAGTGGGCACCGCATAAGCCAGAGATCCTTATCCCGCAAGCACATCGGGTTGAGGCGGAAGTCTGCGGTGTACCCCAAGCTCTCACCCGCGCCATATGGCTGCCATTCCACCTATGAAACAGGGCAACAATGCAAATTTGATAACTATTTTTCAAGCAAGCATGAGAAAGGACTAAAGTAATGACCTCCTTACCTGCTCAGGCGTAATCGTGTCCAACTCGGCAATGTACTTTTGGTACATGAGATTGACATCGTTCGTCATCTCGGAAACGATATCCCACTTGTAAGCCCACGTGGGGCGCCGTAATTCGTCATGTTCATCTGCATACCAAGGATCAAACCTGACGCTCTTCGGGCGTCCAACAGGCAGACGCTCCCAGCTCCATACAGAAAGTAGAAGCAGATTACCACCAATGCCTGCACTAGGTGTGATCCTGCAACACGCATCATCCAGCTACATATGAAAGAAAAACAATGTTAACTTGACAGCAAGCTTGCATTGCTAATGAATAAATGAGTTGATCACAAAACAGACCAACTACCTGTCGGTACAAGTAGGCAAGAGTCGCTGAACCCCAGCTTCATTTGCTATCGAAGACGGTCAACGCCTTCAGCCACATCCATGGAGCGTTCTTGCCAGTGGAGTCAGGAAACAAAGTCCTCGACACAATGTACCACATATACACACGAGCATGTGTCTGGATCACATCATCAGTTGCATCCGGAGGGCACGTCGCAAAGTTATTTTGAATCCACGTGAAAGCAGCTCCGGCTGCCTTCCTTTCCCTCTTCTTCTTCTCTTCTCCCTCCTCTACATCATCCTCAGCCTCGGTAGGAGCCATACCGATAAGAGCAATCATCTGCTCGCGCCACCCATCAGAATCGGTGCTCATACAGAGAGGCATCCCGTCGATAGCAAGACCGGTGATCAACGAGACATCCTCGAGCGTCACGGTCATCTCCCCAGTCCGAAGATGGAAACTATGCGTCTCCGGCCTCCACCGATCAGCAAGAGCGGACACCAGTGGAGCGTTCAGATTCGGCGTGGACCGGCTGACCAACTGAATCCACGGGAGTAGTCCTGCCTGCTTGATGTACGGTGTGTACCGCTCATCGTAAGGCATGGCAGGACCAGAGACCCCGTGATACCGAATCTTCAAAGGTTCAAGCTTCTGCAAAAAAACAAGTAATGACAAATCTTAGGGCATGTAAATTTCAACTTAAGGCAAAATATTCAGATTACTCGTTATTACCATCTCCTTCTCGCGCATCATGTAGGCCCGGTGTTTCGTGTCGTAGACATCGTCGAGAAGCCAAACCATCCTTACAAAGTTCAAACAATAAACATATATGAGTTCATCTCAAATATCGGTAAACACTCAACATTTCATATGTGTTCATCTAAACATCTCATATGTATTCATCTACAAGAATCTCAACATCTCCTTCTCACACAATGAATAAATGATTGTAAATTCTCATATATATCTAGTATGTCATATGTGTTCAAGTAAATCAACATCTCATATTTCAAATAAACTCAACATTTAATATATATCTAAAAAAATTCAACATCTCACATATAGCTACAACACTCAACATCTCATAATTATCTACAAAACTAGGCATCTCATATATATCTAAAAAAAATTACAATCTAGGTTTCACTAACAAGAATCATATAGTGTG